>NW_024352786.1:10173547-10466727 GCF_902729225.1 Pteropus medius | reverse complement strand
TTACAAAAATACTACAAAGACCACTTGTATCTGTTTTACACAGATTAACTCATTGTTAATATTTTGCCACATTTGCTTTACCTTTATTATTTACTATCTATCTAGAGTTTTTCTGAGCCACTTGAGTGTAAGTTACATACAATAGACCATTTACCTCTCAATGTTTCAGTGTGTATTTCCTAAGAATTATGGTGTTCTCTTATATAATTATTATAACATTTTTAACTTTTAGTAATTTACCAGCCATGCTGCAATTTTATCAATAGACAGAACTACATAGCATTTTTTTTCTCCAGTACAAGATCCAGTCTAGAATTACATAGTACATTACTTTTCAGGCTTTTTGAGTCTTGTCTAACATGGAATCATTTCTCTGCCTTTATCTTTTATGTCATTAACATTTTGAAGAATAATGCTTTCCCGCTTTCTCTCCTCAATAAAAGGATCATTTGCAGTTCGTCTAATGATTCCTAATGAATAGATTAGCATTCTTAGTATTATAAATATTATACAAATAATTTTATGTCCTTCTCAGGGTATCACTTGTGGAGGCACATGATATCCATCTGCCCTTCATCACTGATGTTAACTTCAATCAACTGGTCAAGATATGGTCCAGTTACTCCATTGTGGTTACTATTTTTTTCTCTTGTAATTAATAAGCAATCTGTAAAGAGAAATGTTAAGACCATGCATATATTCTGCTCTCCATCAAAAATTCCCCTTTGAGTTATCATTCATTGGTGATTCTCGCATGAACTAATCTTTACTGTGATGTTTGCAAAATAATGATTTTCAAACTCTGATACTCTCTACACATTTACCCATAATCACTCAGCCTTTTTCTGTAACCAAGAGCCCTCCCTTCTCTTCAGTTATTTATTCATTTATTTATAATCAGTACGTATTCATGGATTTCCATTTTGTTAAATGTTTCTGAATTTATTATTATACTTAATTATTTTGAAACTCAAAATGTCTAAGATTTGGCCTTTGTGAACTCTTCACACTGGCTTCTGGGTCTTTGTGACTTATTCCAGATGGTGTTATAGGGACCCCAATATTTTAGTTCATCTGCCTGCACATACTGACTCAAAATAAATGCATGAGCAGAAGTTTGCAGTATGGAAACGAAAATAGTTTAATGCTGAATTGGCCAACCTGGCGTACATGGAACTAATGCTCTAAAGACCCAGCTCCCTGATGGCATAGGTTACAGATTATATAGAGCAAAATCACAAGACACCATGGGTTAGGGAGTTTGAGGTCATGCTTGGAGCTGATTGGTCAGAGGTGAGGTGAGGGTCATGAATCATTTCTTCAGGTCCTGAGGATAACTCTGAGGTCTGCTCTGGGGTCTCCCTGCCTGGTTTCATGGGAAAGTAGCCAGGGGTTGTTCCACCTTAGGGCTCAGAAGCTGAAATATAACTTGGGTCAAGATGTTACCTTTAGCCTGCCAGAGGTCCAGACCTTGTGACCATTAATTAGGTCTGGGCTACAGTCTCTGCTGCCTCCAGGGTTGCTGATCATTATGGGAAAGGCTAGGTCCATGATAGGATATGGCAGGGGGCGGGCAAGGGGGCGTGGTAGGAGAAAGAAGGAGAGAGAGAGAGAGAGAGAGAGAGAGAGAGATGGAGAAAGGGAGAGAGGGAGAGAAGGAAAGAGATAATTTCTAGAGCTAGGATCTAAATTTAATCAAAGTCATAAGAACCCTTGGTTTTGATGGTACATTCTTTAATGTAATGTATGGTGGGACCATGGGCACCAACGTTTCTCAGTGTCTGATCTCTCTATGTTTTGCTCATATCACCCAGGTGTTTATGAATCCAGACTCCTTGCCCATTCAAAAATCTATGAAATTAGCAAACTCAAATGATTTTTATGAAAATAAAAATCAAAATTGATCACATAGGTACTGTCAAAAAAAATAGGCAAGGAAAGCTTTACTGCAGTAGGAGCCAAGACTAAGGCTATAACCTTAGGGACAGAGATTGAACTCAATTACACTGAAATAAAAGGTGGGAGGCTTTTTAAATTCTGAGGCGAACTCACTGAAAAGAACTGGAGGATATTAGGAAGGAGGTTGGTCAACATGATCAGGCCATCTGTGTTTACTAATTAGAATTTATCCAAGGTAAGCTCTTATTCTACAGAAACTGGAAAGAGAGTTCCCCCTAACTTTCTTGACGATTATTTCAAAATGATTGTTCCAGCTCCTTGAGAAAGACATTCCAGGGTTTCAGAATATTTTCATCTCAAGGGGGCAGAGAAAAAAAAATTACAATTGCAAATTTTCTGAAGTAAATGGTCTAAGAAAAGGGAAGTCCAGGGTCTATAGTTAGCAAGAAATCTGTCTAAAGTTTAGTCAAACCAAGGTACTATTAAGGCCGTGCTGGTAAACAATAATCTCCAGGAAGGCAGAACCACATCTGTTTTGTTCCCTTCTTGTTAACCTTGCCTGTGGCTAACTTAGTTTTTACTGTGTAGTAGGCTCTCAAGAAGTATGGAGAATGAATAAATAATTAATTATTCATTTTATGACCAGAGTCATTGAGGAAATTTTATTTACAAAAATTTACTTAAGCTCTGTAGGTATTCTGCTGTTTCTTTAGGCAATATCTTCCAAATCTGTATGAAAAGCTGAACTGCAAAAGTCACCTGGAGAGCTTCATAAAAATCTAATTCCAGAGCTATTCCTTAGATATTACTGAATCAATATGTTTGGGGTGGGGCTAAGTAATGTATTCCCCCTTATCTTTTTGCTTTCCACAGTTTTAGTTACCCACTGTCAACTGGGGTCTAAAAATATGAAATGGAAAATTCCAGAAATAAACAATTTCATAAATTTTAAATCTTAGTAAATCTTAAATCTTACTGTTCTTAGAAACATGATGAAATCTCTCATGACTCTCCCGCTTTGTCTTGTTCCGTCCCACTCAGGACATGAATTATCCCTTTGTCCAGCCTATCACCTGCCCGTTAGTCACTTAGTAGCATCTTAGTTATCAGATGGACTGTCATGATATTACAGTGTCTCTGTTCACATAACCCTTATTTTACTTAATAATGGCCCCAAAGCCATTCACATACCTTTTATTACAGTATATTGTTATAATCATTGTTAATCTCTTACTGTGCCTAATTTATAAATTAAACTTTATCATAGGTATGTATATATAGGAAAAAATTGTATATATGGGGTTTAGTACTATTCATAGTTCTTCTAGGTACTCTCTAGGGGTTTTGGAATATATCCTCTGTGGATATGGGAAAATGTTGTATTTGTATTTTAATGCATTTTAAAATGCTACCAAGGGAGGTGATTTAAGTATCTATTTTCTTAACAGCACCATAGAACCATAAAAAAAAAAAAAAAACCAATCTGTGTTTATTTGATAAGATGTCAGATGACTATTTTAGGCTCAAATTTAAAAGAAAGATTCAGTTGCCATTTCCGACCATGAGGGTGCCTTATGGTATTACTGAGCACAGGTCTAACTCATAATTCTTCTCTGTTGTAGCTCTTAAGTTTACAGGAAGCATACGAGCAGTGGCCTGCCGAGATTTTAATTGCAGCCCCTTTAATTACTATCATGTTCTGAATTCTAGAGGCACTGAGCTATTAGCATTAGCATCAATTACTATTAAAGTAAAAGTCTGGCCCAAAGAGACTTTCTTGAGTAAGCCAGTGATTAAAAAAATAGATATATACATACATATATATTAGAAAATTCTTTCCTTTGAAAACATTCTGGATTCTATCCTCAGGATGGTGAGCAATATATCATCCTAGGGAAGCTAATGGTGTGTGTTCCTTCTTAAACATTAGTTGGAGAAATGTCTATATAATTATTGTCTATATAATTATTTTAACTGGGATTAAAAAGGAAAAATACCCACTAATTAGTGTCACTTATATAACTCTCAGTGGGTTGGTGAGAAAACCTTTAAATCTTGCATTACTGTGAAAATTAAAGTTTTATTCAAAACTATGGAGATTATAATAAAAATAATTTGCAATGCTCAATAAGGGTTTACTATGTTCCAGGCACTCTTCTTAGTGGTTCTCCTGCATTATCTTATTTAATCCTGATGATATAAGTAATTAATATCCTTATTTTGCTGGAGCAGGACTTAGTCATGTGTGTGTGCATGTGTGTGTGTGTGTGTGTGTGTGTGTGTGTGTGTGTGTGTGTGTGTGTTGAGGGGTGGAGTGGTGCTGTCTTCAAAGTTAGCAATAATGTAATACTTTAAAATGGTGATTCTCAACCAGGGGCAATCCCTCCCCCCAGGGAACTCCAACAATATCGGGAGCATTTTTGTTTGTCACATTGAGGGGCAGAGGGGTGTGTACTACTGGCATCTAGTGAGTAGAGGCTGGGAATGCTACTAAACATCCTTTGATGATACACAGAACATCTTTGATGAAGAATACCAAAATGTCAGTGGTGCCAACGCTGACAATACCTTTAACAAAACACCTAGAATTAGTTGCAATAGCAAATTAGATTGGAGTGTTTGACATTCATAAGAATTCATCAGGCCTAATGAGTTAGTGAGGCTTTCTCCCCATCAAAGTAAAATATAAGAGACTGTAAATGTCTCTTCGCGTGTGAATAGCGGCAGGGGTGGTGTGGCCCTGAGTATACCAGTAACATTTTTTCCTTTCTGAGGGGAGTGGATTGCTTTTGAGAAAAATTTTTTTCATGTAAAATAAAGCAACAAACTTAGTTCATTAGAAATAAAATCTCTTGATGTTATCATTTTATGAAAAACATATATATATATCGAAGACCACCTTGTGACATTGAAGAGGAAAACCCATACTGTCAGTTTCAAGCTCTTTGTAATACTAGGAGCCTGGAGAAAACACTGGGGAAAAAAGCTAAATCCCTCTGGAATATTAAAAATCTTTATTTTACTCAAGTGTTTCATCAAAACTGCTTGCCAAACTGTTGATTAAAAAGGTGTCTTTTTCCACAGAGAATCTCTGAGTCAACTCTACCAGATGTTTTATTTCATGAATAATTGTTTTCTTCAGAGACATTTTCATTTCAGGGCAAGACATATTGAAATGTTAATTTCTGTGAAATTGAAGTGATTTAGGTAACATACCTTCAATATTATATTCAGTAAGAGCTAAAATTCTATTTAATTGCAATTAAGATGACTTCCTTGAATTAGAACTAAATTTGGATAAAATTAAGCATTTCAAATATGGCAAGATCTGAAGACATTATTTAAAAAATCAACATAATTTTGTATTTCGTTGCTTGATTTTTTAATATACCTTAGTTCCTTAAGACCTGATAGATTTTTTTACACTGATCATATTATTTAACCTTCTTACCTCCATTTCTTAATTCGATAGGTGGATCATTATATTCTGATTATATGTTTATAATAGTACCAAATTCATAGGAGTTTTGAAGGTGATGGCTGGCACATAGTAAGATATCAAAAACATTTATCTATTACTACTACTACTACTATTGTTGTCATTCATTGTGACCTAAATAAGTATTCTATCAGATTTCACATAAGTGAAATGATGGTGTTTTCTTCTCTAGTTATTCTTAATCATTGGACACCCCATTTATCTCCTAATATTAGCTTATGTGACACAAAGCTATCCTCCAGCTAACAATGAGGGGTTTTAGCTATGTTTTGCAATAAATGTAGAGTTGAATAATATGAAGATATGTTTATGGACTAACAGTTTTTCTCTTCGCTTCCATTATTTCTAAAATGTAGCAATTTCCAGCTTAGAAGCCATTTGTGTTTTATGAAACTGGTAGAGATAATTATTTTGAATTTATGATACATCTTCCTCTAGCATCAAGGCAATAAATGAAAGACTCCACCTTAGAGGAAAAACTAAGAGGGTCAGCTTTATATATCTCTAGCCCCCGAAGAGCATACCATAAGAGCCACTACATGAATGTGACAGGAAAGCGAGTGGACCTCTGTCCGTGGTACTAGAAGATTCTTGTACACAAGGGTGCTGGGGTTTCTCTCAACCCTGGAAAACTGTTACTGCCATTCAGTCTCTCTCAGAAGCTCTCACCCTCATGAAGGAAAAGTCAGTGATGGGAGAAAAGAACAAAATAGAGACGACATTTTTAAATAAAATAAAAAACAGATGACGTATGGACAGAGACTACAGGCAAACTACAACTACTGAAAGATGGCCAGAGAAGGAAAAAGGGGAATTATTTTGAAATCACGTTTAAATAATTGTAATAATCTAGAAATTTTCCTTTTGGTTTGGGACATGGGAAAAGTAAGGAGAACAATTATTTGTTCATTGTCTTGATATCTGTTTGTAACACCTATCATTCAAGAGAGCCTCCACAGGCACCCAGACCGGTCCAATTTAGTGTAACATTTAATTCATATTTGCAAGTACTAAAAATCCTGCTCTTTTCAAAACCTGAACTCTCTGTCTCTCCAAGTTCTGAGAGGGCGATGAGTAAAAAAGAGTCACACCTTGCAACTCCCCATCACCTAACACTTTGCAAGTTGGAGAGACCAGACAAGAAGCAGAAGCACCTTGCACATCTATGGCGAAGAGGATCAGGGAAAGCAGGTGGCAGCAGCTATTCATATTTATAGGTTGTTTAGAAATTATGAAATAACACATTTAGGTACTCTAAAAAATTCCAAAATTTACAATTTACAATGACCCAATAGGCTAGAAGTTGATTCACATGCATTTAAATTTCAAATGGATATTCCTAATTCTTCAGTAGCTCTTCTTCGATCAGTGAGTCAGAGATTTGGGCTCTTTGCCTCACGTATCTCCAATAGCTTCAAGACTGGATTTCCAAGGTTACTGTGCTTATCTGCCTCAATCTTGAAAGAGAAAGAATATGACAAATCAATCACCTTTGAAGGTTTTGACATTCAGACCTGGAAATGGAACACATTACTTCCACTCACGTTTTATGGCTGAGAATGCAGCCACATGACCACAGCTAACTGGAAAGCTAGAAGAAAAAATATATTTGGTCAACTGTCAGCCCCAACCTTTTGGAAAAATTCTAATGAATATCATATATGGGTATATACATACGTGTGCATGTATTTTTAATTCCCAGTAATGATCTATATTGAAAATGCCAATCCAAAAATTCATCATTGATCCCACCTAGACTTGAAATCACACTCATCAATAGCTAGATAACCCTATCGGAGATTGTTTATTCAGGCAGATTCCATTCATTTAATTCTCTAATATGTCAGTGTACTCTTTGATATAAAGTATAAAAGGACCTAATATGTCATTGTACTCTTTGATATAAAGTATAAAAGGACCAGCTTTAAAAATACAACATCTTGTTCATTTTCATTAGAAGCTAGACATTAGTAGAACCCCCACTAGAGACTGTTAACATACATGTTTATAGCTGACACTAAAGTTATAGTAGGGGCTAACTTTCAAAAATGAAAAGTAAATTCAGGCATTCAGAAATGAAAAGTGAATTTCTATTTTAATTAATGCTCAAAAGCAAATTGTATTAAGAGACTATACAAAAGACAAGGCCAACCGTCATAATAATTTAAAAAATGTTCCCCATATTTGCACAGTGTGTACAATCTAAACAGTCCCTTTAGCAGATTTTAATTTTGTATTTATTTATACCATTCAATCAATCAGGTTTCATCGGTGTGTTACAATACCAAGCATGCAAGTACTACTTACTGGAAAAATATAAATGACTTAGATCCACTGTTATTACAACCTGTCTCATGCAGTGACTTTGGAAATACTCTATCAACTTGTCATCCCCAATTTTACAGCTTTGGTGCCCTTAAGAAATATATGGCTGAGGGAGACCTGTAGAGCCGGCAAACTACCTGGGAGTGAGCCTGGCCTTGGTGAAAAGCTAAGTAGGCTAGGGCCTCTCCCCACCTGGGAAACACTCAGATTTAGAGATTAAAGGCAGCCTCACCAACCCAAATTACATACCAGATGAGTGTGTTAATGACCTCTCAATGATTTCTTTAAAATTTTACTTCATCTCTTCTACAGGGAAAGAAATAAGTTGGGACACTGTTACTTAATTGGCACATTCATTGGTTGTCTCTTCATGAGAAACATTCAACTGGCTTCTGTGAAGCAAAGATGAGCAAAACTTGGCCCTTACCTTAACAAACTAACCATCTGTTGAGAGTCACAAGAAAGTGGAATCAAGGATAAAGACAACATTTTAAGTGGAAATGTGGAAGAGAGATGTGTGAATAGTTGCTTTTTGCGTTGTAGAAAAATATGGGCAAAGAATAAATGGGGATGTATTTACATATACAGTGCTGAGCTTCTAAAATTAGCTTCATTAATATGTGCTTAAAATCAAGAGTGAAGTTCAAAATATTTACCTACTTGTACAGTTTGGGTACCAACTTAACAGTGCAGGTCCTGAGTCTAAACAACAAATCTTGAGCAGGGGGCGCCCTTCTCAAGAGGTAAATTGAACACACAGTGTGACAAGAGAAGATTGTAGTAGAATGAGGCTACAGAGGGCTGCATAGACTATTGGATGAGAAAACACAAAAAACTTGAAGATAATTTTTGTCTTTGCTCTGCAAGGCAAACCCTGTGGTTATATCGGGAGATGGGGACCAGATAAAATAAAGCCACTCACATCAGATGAGACTGCCATGCTGTGATTTCTCTAGGCTTCTAGACACAGTCCACGTCATCTCACAGTGGTAGGGGTATTTTTAAAACACTGGGGTTTACATTGCAACTGAACTACTAGAACGTTGAGAAAATAGTTGAAATGGCTTATGTGAAAAGAATACAACACTAGAACAAAGAGGAAATGCTGACTTAAGCATGTTGAAATATTTTCATGTGGAAGGTGAGGTATTCTATTTGCACGGACATCCAGTTGTTTACTCAAATCAAACAGTGTAATTAGGGAACTCCCCTTACACTCTCACACACACACCCTTCTACTGCACACACATGCAGCCCTTTCTCAAATATTGTAACTCCCTAATTTCTCTTCAATATATTTGTCTCTTTTTTTTCACAATGCTTATCATTAAAAATTGTATTTTGTGTTTATTTTTTTCTCCCTCCCCTAGAATATCAGCTTTATGAGATCAGGGTTTTGTCTTATTATT
The DNA here is from genome assembly GCF_902729225.1 of Pteropus medius. NCBI lineage: Eukaryota > Metazoa > Chordata > Mammalia > Chiroptera > Pteropodidae > Pteropus > Pteropus medius. Next base: position 10,457,595 of record NW_024352786.1, on the reverse strand, counting down.
GTTGTTGTTTATTTCCATGTATTCTCATGTCTAGAACAGTGTTTGAAATTTAGCAAACACTTGACAAATACTGGTGTATTTATAAATAATTAATAACCATCATTGTCATTCAGTGAAGAGTCAATCCGTTTCACTAGTAGGCACTTTATATGCGTTATTTCATTTAATTATTTGTAAGAATGAATGTCCTTACAAGTTTTTGGTCAGAAATAGGGTGATATCAACAACAGTAACTTAGATTCTGGTATTTTCACCTTCCATTTGCTCATACTCTGGTCCTAATCTCATATCACTCTGAGGCAAACTTCTTTGGTGGTGTGTTCCTCATGCCCCTTCTCCATCAGAGTACCGTTCGCTTTCCTCCAAGCCATGGGAAAATGCCTCTAGCTACCAGAAGTTGTTTACCTCGAAAACACCATCCTAGTGCTACCTCTTGCTTCTCTCAGAGCCAAGGGTCCTCAGAGTGCTAGAGTGGCACATGGGCCTACGCAGGGAGAAGAAAATGTCCTAGTCTAAAATGGTGTCCCACTGTGACCTGAGCTCTAAGTAGTGCTCTCTGTTGACTTCTGGCTTCCATCCTTCTGTCGATAGCAACCGAGATCAAACCAAAGGACTGGAAAGGTGACAAAGCATGATACCTTCTTCGTCTCACTCATCCAACTCACCTTCCCCTCAACCTGCTTAAGAGGCATCCCTGAAATTTTCTTTTCTCTACTTTTGGTAAAACCAAGCCTCATTTCCAGGAGTCACTAACTCACCAGTTCCACAAACAGTGTATTCTGAATCCCACTTTGAATTGTTTTTAGATACCTTAATATCTTGAATAACATTATCAGGGAAGCATTAATATTCCCATTTTACAAGTGAAAAATAATGGCATTTATTCAGCCAGACTAACTCGCTGGAGATCACTAGGAAGTGATGAAAGATTAAAGTGGAGTTCGATCTCAGAATTTTCCTTTAACCTCAAGTCTATGTTCTGAATGGCTAAACCATATCTGATTAAAATAAACATACTGAGCAGTATAGTTTTTTTTTTTTTCATGAAATATATAATAGGAAAAGAAGGAAGTAAACTACTTTTACAGGGCTGGAAGAGGGAGACCAAGAAACCAGAAGAACAAGGTTCATAAGGAATATGGGCTAAGCTGTAATCATTCGTTTGGGACAAGGCAGATTCTGATTTCAGCTTCAATCCCAGCCTCTATTCAGTCTCTTAAGCAATCATCAAGGCCCGGGGACAGACCTTCACCTACAGTGCTTAGGGAAGGGACCTGCCACCCCAACCTTCATCTAACCCTCTCCCAGTTTAAAACGACTGGTCTCGCTGTCAGACTAATTAAAAGCCATTATACCTCTTTGTGTTAAGAATCTTCTAAGGATAAAGTCCCAAATGACTTTCTTCATTGTTGTCAATTCAGTTCTATAAACTGTGAAATCAGGTTCTTTGAAAGTTCAGAATGGACTAGTAACTGGTGAATAAAGGGGACTAAGGTAAAATGTGGGAAGCTGTTACTCTAATTGGGATAAACAGTTGTACTTCACATCCCAGGGAGGCAGTCCTTCTCAGTCTGTAGACAAGCAGAGAGGGCTTGGAGGTATTGCATCTATTTATACATCTTTATCTACTTTAGAGTCCTAGCACAGTACTTGCAGTGATTACAAATGTTTTTAATTAATTTCGAAACAACCTTTAATCATCTCATTCATCTTCCTGCCAGTAAAAGATAGTCTCTGAGTTACAGTTTATTTTGTTTTATAACTTCAAATTTCTCAAATTATGGGCAGTTTAACAGTTTTCTTAGAAACTGAATTAGAGAAAGGAAAAAAAGAAAGTATATAAAATAATAATTAAGCTTAACTCCAGCCCAGTTCTTCGTAAGTCTCCCAAAATACCTTGCAAACGCTATATTTCAGGCAAATTTAGAAAGCTACTTGTACCAGTGCATATTAAAAGAGTGTCAAGGGAAAATGCAGATTTGTATGCCTGAGGCAAAGACTGTGCCAGGATGCTTGGAGGCTACAGAGAAATGTTAAAATCTTAACAGATGCTAGATTGGCCACATTAGCATAGAGCTTCTCTAGCGCCTGGAGAGAGGAGAGGAAGGAATTAGGACTGGGACTTTTTCTAGTCACCATTCAGTAACTGAATATCCATTTCCCTTCCTCTTCTCTCTCTCAATCCCTTCACTGCCCTCTGCTTATCCTCCATCCGCTTCTTTTCTCTTCCTCCCCTTGCTTTCTCCTTCCCTCTCTCAACCCACAAAATGTTACAAGGGCAGGGAGTAGGGAGAAATGGTAAAGACTTTCAAGTCCCATTCCTGCCTCAAACCCTGAGCAGAGCTCTACTACCAAGCTAGTTCAGGAAAGGCTGAGCCTTCAAAGTTTAAGACAGACGGAAATAAGAATCAACATATGGGCAATATTTCAATTTTGTTTTTTTTAGCCCTCTGTATAAGGTATTGCCTTTTATTTTTATTTCCAAAGATGGTCAATAAGAATTCAGTTTAAGGCTTTCTGATTCGTTTGCAATGAAGTCATATAAAAATCTATAACATTTTGGGAGATAGGATTTGTGATAAAATATAACTGTTATGTCAAATGTCATTCATCAGCATTTAGGATTATTGAAGAAGATTCATACATCCATTAGCAACTCACCAATAACTTCAGAATGTGGCCTTCCGAGGTTTGAGAGGACCTTAACTGCTCCAAGCACTGGGTGTGGTACATGTGTTGTTTTATTTAAGCCATACAGGAAACTTGAGAGAGATTTTTTGCTGTCCTTAATTTTTTGGTGAAGAAACTGGAGTCTAAAAAGATTACGTAATTTATTTATGTCAGATAATCAGTGTCAGAGCTGGAATTCAAACCCTTGCCTGCTGAAACTCTTTAGATCTAAATATATAATCAGTAAGGCACCTGATTCCCATTAATCTCTTTCTCCTTCTTTTTCTTTCATCTACGGTTGCTACTGCCTAGTTCCCTTGGATAACCTACTCTGTGAGAAGTGGAGGTAGCCATCAGGTGCTCTACCCACAGCAAGGGGCCATGAGATCAATCTCTAAGGTGGTTCTGGTGGTGGTGGCGGCAGGAGATCTAGGATTCCTATCTTAAGTCAGGTCCCTTCAGTTCCATCACTTTAAACCTATCCCAGGCATACACACACACACACACACACACACACACACACACACAACCACACACACAGTAGACTAGACACAGGTAACCAAGTGACCAATGGGAAGAATGATCAATCCACAGCAGTTGGACATATACATTGGTTAGTTCAACTTCCATTCAACAGAGACAAGAAATAGGTGAGCCTTAGGATAGAGGAGAAAATAACATTATCTGACTAATGACCCCTACATGAGAGGCATAGAGTTCACTTTCAGGAATTGCAGAAGCAGAGATAAATGTGCTGGCTTTGTGGAGGCGAGGACTCCTGGTCAAGCTCCCCACTTCTCCTCACCCTTCTCTACTGGTGACAGAGGCAGTAGGAGCAGCTATAAAGTATGTTGTAACCCCTCATATTTACAGAGATTCCATCATACTTATTTTCACTAGGTATAACACAGGAAACACAGAGCATGCTTGTTATGAACTGACAGTATATGTCTTCCCCCAAAATTCATATATAGAAGTGTGATGGTATTTGGAGGCAGTAATTAGGTTTAGATGAGGTCATGACGATGGAGCCCCAGGATAGGAGTAGTATCCTTATAACGAAAGAATGAGCCCAAGAAATCTTGGATTTCCCTCCTAGCCTCTAGAACTGTGGGGGATAAATGTCTGTTGTGTAAGCTGCCAAGTTTATGGTATTTTGTTGGAGCAGCCTGAGCAGCCTATGGCAATGCCCAAAGTCTTTGGTAAGGACTAGCTGCAGGCACTGAACTCTGTGGATACTGAGAGACCTACTGACCCAGAAATCCTGGTATGACGGAGTTAACACAAGAAAATATAGATAGGGAAGAGAAAATAATGGAGTTGGAGGGGAGGCCTATTAGGGAGAAGCTCTGAATGAGCTGAGTCCCTAGTATTTCTGGATTGTAATAGGATAAAATGATCTTATACTAGAAGAGCAAGAACTCTTGCAGTTGAGAACCATCCCTAAAATGGTGCCTCAGGCCCTCCAAAAGGCAGTGATGGCATCTGATTGTAGGACCACCAATGAATCTTTGCAAAGAAAACAATGGGTAGACTCTCCAATGATTTTTTTCTACTGATAAAAACCAGCACTGACTGGTTCTTGGTTTGAAAACCCCAAGGTTCATGGAGTTATCAAAGGAGCAAAACCTCATTGAGGGAGGAAAAACTTTTTGCAATTGCATTTTGTAATTGTGGAGCCAGCATCATTTAAATTGACTCTCATAAATGAATAATGGTTCATTTTGTGCTCCAAGTTAGAGAAGCTCACACTCATCTGCCAGGACCATCTTAGAGTTTCCAGGCTAGGATTTCAGGGTTCTAACTGCAAATTTATCTTCATTTATAGCAGACAGTACGGATACAGTAGGACCTAATTCAGAAGTGTCTTGATGACAAATTTACTCTATTTCTTCTTTTCCCAACATCTGCTAAAGCATTCACAGGCAGAAAGTTTCTCCTTTACTCACCATGTTGTCTTGTTTTTAACCCCACCCCACCCCCTACTTTCTGGAAGCAGAGAGAACCTGGGTGAAGGTGGGCTTCCGCAGTACTCCCATTGCCCCCAGTGGCTTATGTCAACACAGCGTCAGGCACCACCTCTCACCCTGGGGTTCTCTAGTTCCCTACCACATGTACTCAGAACATCTTACAGATCATAAGGCAGAACAAATGCCACATTTGCCCCTTTATTTAAACTCTTTAAGGGTAAAGCTTTAATGCGCTGGTTAATAATAAGTCACTTTATTCGTTAGCTCAGACCTCATAGAAGTAACGGTCTACATACTCAGAGGAACCTGAGAACACGTGCCTCCTTCTAGGAACGTGTTGAGTCCCACTTTCCAGATGACGCTTTGCTACTTAATAATTGTATTTCTTTGAGCAAGTTATCCTCACTTTTTTCTTTTCTAAAATGAGAATAACAATAAGAATATTTTAAATGCCAGAATTTGTCTTAGAATTGTCACGAAGATTACATGAAATGATGCATATAAAGGACAGGTCACATCGTCCAGCATATAGTGAGAGCTCGGTCAATGCCACTAATGAAGAGAGACTAAGGGACCTGCTCAACACCTTACAAGGAGTGCCTGAGTGGACAAAGGGAGGGGAGGGCTGAGTGGTGTGACTTCTCATCTCCTAGTGAGGTACAGACCCTTCTGCTCTCCTGGCTTGCAGGTGGGAATGGTGCAAATAGATGATGATGAAAAGAGGTAAAACCAAAGCAAAGAAACCTGACTCTATCAACTGTCTCCTTTCCTTCCCCTTAGAAGGAGAAATATAGTGCCTGAAACTACTTCAGTGACACAGGGAGAAATCTCTTTATTTAAAAGTTAACAAAGGGGAAAAGATTCATTTCTGAAATTTGCTTATTAGCTAAAGTAAAAATAACCAGCTAAAATAATTCTGTGCCACAGCTAAATTTGGATTTCTTTCTCTATCTTGCCTCTTTCTCTTGTTTACCCAGTCCCTAGCCCTCCTCAGCTCCACCTTCAAAATTCCATGGGAAATTAGAACTGTTACTGTAGAACTGATTGGTAGGATGGAGAAAACACCATGATCCAGCTATATTCCATTCATAGAGGATATACTTTGTATTAAAAGACACAAATACGTTGAAACAAAAAGGATGAGAAAGCATATCATTATTCATACAGCAATCAAAAGAAAGCTGTGTTGGCTATACTAACAGAAGACACAATATACCTTAAGACAAAAATCGTTATGAGACAAAAGACTTGCAAAGCTAAAAAGGTCAATTCATTAAGATATACAATTATAAAACCATATGACCCTGACAACAGAGAACTAAAATACGTGAAGCAAAAACTGATTGAACTGAAAGGAGAAATAGACAATGCAGCAATAATAGTTGGAGACTCCAGTAATGAATTTTAAATAATGAAATTCAAAATGAATAATGACTTCAATAATGAATTTCAAAAAAGATCAATAAGAAAATAGGATATACAAATATTAACTTCAAACTGACAAAAGACCTAAATTTAAGAGCAAAACCTATAAAACTCTTAGACAAAGATATAGATGTGAATCTTTTTAACCTTGGTTTAGGCAACAGTTTCTTGGACATGACACCAAAGCACAAGTAACTAACAAAAAATAGACTTCATCAAATTTAAAAACTTTCATGCATCAAAAGATGAGAAAGTGTAAAGACAACACTCAGGATAGAATATATTTGCAAATCATGTATCTGATAAGAGTCTTGAATTTAAAACATATAAAGAACTCTTAAAACTTAGCAGTATGATGACAACAGTGGAAAAAAAGACCAAGTGTTTAAGTGGGTATTTCTACAAAGATTTTTAAATCTTTATTATTGCCATGTCATAGTTTAATGTAGTCACATTTTGTTTGAATAATGAGAAAAGTAAAAAAATTAAAAATAATAAGAGATGTAGAGAGAGGAGATTTAATTATTGAATCATGAAAAAGGAAATTGAAAATTTGAAAAAATATGAGGACAATTAGAATAAATTAAAAAGAGCTGCAAAGAAGAAAAAGGAACATGACAATCACTGGTATATTAGTAAAGAAATTAAGCACTAGAATTGACAGATGTAGGTTATACCTCACTTCTGCATCAGCTAGCAATTTCCCTGGGAAAATTTTCTTACTCTATATTCCTCAGTTCCCCATTTTCTAGATAAAGTATGAGAACAACAGCATCTCCTTACTAATTTGGGTTAAGAAGTGAATTTGACACTCAATAAACTCTCATTATATAATCATTCACAGTAATCATCATAATGGGCTCTATATAAATTCTGAGGGGTCTTAACTTTTGAAAAGCACAACTATATGTTCAAATATATATTAAAAATCAAAGGATGAAATATATGGAATATACACAGCTAAAATATCTTTATATTTTAGTTATTTAAATATTAATTGAATCTTGGAAGTTTTTATTTTAATGAAACAGCATGGAAGACTATGCAAAGAGGTATTATCTATATTTTTAAGGTGTTAATTGGTTAGAAAGTGACCTTTGTTAGAGAGATAAGAATACATATAAAACTAAAAGATGTTTTTCACATGCACTCAATATTTTTAAAAAACAAACATGTTATACTTAAAACTATTTTAAAGAGGAATAACATGCTGGTGAAAAACAATACCAAAAAATCACTTTGCTAATTAAAGCATATGAAACCAAACAACTGTTTTGGGAACTGATCTTGCTGGTTTGCATGCTAAAAAGAAGTACTGCTCATGTTTCTTTCAAGTGAGATAAAGTTAGTGAAAAATCTGGCTAAGAGAAGATGAGCAGAAGTTGACATATTTGAATAGTTTGCTGGCATATGTCAGAATCCTAAAAAAAAAAAAAAAAATGCTAGGGTGGCTAGAGTCTTTTGAGAATTAAAGGCAACCATGAAACAGGGCAAGTACAGGCTTAGGGTTAGGGAACTGGGACCGCATCCTTACAACCTGGACTCTGAATACTCTGCAGCCAGAAGGTCTTGGCAAGTTAACCCCTCTGCTTCTCGCTGTCTTTTCTTCTAAAATAAGAGAGTTTTACTTGGTGGACTATGTGGTCTTCCTCAATTCTAATCTTTTTTTGGTTCTATGTAGTACTTCTTGTTCTAGAAGAAAAATGCCAAGGCCGAATGCAGGCTTTTTCTCTTTAAGTGTTATTGATAAGGTAGCTGTGAATTCCAGACTTAGGGACAACTTTGCCTTAGTAGGTTAGTTGGCAATTACATGGTGCTTCTCTCTCCAGTGCTTCTTCTTCCTTTCTGTTATGGTTCCTTCTATCTTTAAGAAAAGGCAGCTAGAACTCCTGCTATGAGTCTCTCATTAAACCTAAAGCCAGAGAGATATTCAAAACATATAGCAACCAATATAGCACAGACATGTAACAAAAAATCAGGACATGGTCATACAGACACATTAATCTGCCTAAAGGTAGAGGCAAAACTTGATCAATTTAGATAAATTTCATAAATATTTGTGTTCTTTGACATGTATGTACACGTATATACATACATTTATTAAAGTAGGATTGTATTAATGTCAAAATGCACTTATTTTATAAATTGAAGTATCTTTAAGATGCTCTAAGAGATGAATAAAGGAATAATATTCACTAACACTGAACAAAAAAGTATCGACTAGAAAAGAAGATAGGTGAAACACAAAGAGGTAACTATAAAAAAAATTAGAAAATTTGGAAATAAACATCATCATTAAAAAATTAAATATTGATTAGATAAGGTTAAACTCTAAACTAGAAACAAAAAAATGAATTAGTGAATTGGATGATGTTCGTAAGAATTGTACCCATAATGCATCAAAAAGAGATGAATGATTTAATAAGATGAGAGGCATTAGGAGACAGGAAGGATGGGCAGGAAGTGCTAGCATTGATCTAATGTCAGATCCAAAAGAGATTGGAGAGAGTAAAAAAACACAATATTTAAAAAAAAAATAAAAACAAGGAATTTAACAGTTAAAGAAATACGAGTCCTCAAATCAAAAGTACAGTATGATTATAGAGTGGGAAAAATATAAATAAAGGAAAAATAAAAATTAATCTATACCTAGATCTATTTTACTGATCTAACTTACTGACACTATAGAACATCAAAGAAATGGAGCGGCAGGAAGGAAAGCAGAAATCTTAAAAGTCACCAGAGGGAAAAGAGAAATTAACTACAAAAAAGGACAATCAGATTGACAGCTGACATTTTCATCAGCAACAATAGATGCCAGAAGACAAAGGTGAAATATCTTCCATGTACTGAGGAAGAAATAACTCTCAACCTTGAATTTTATGTCCAACCTAATGTTGTTCAACAGCAAGAGCAAAAACAACGACATATTAGACATGCAAAAAGAAATTACCTACCAGGCACCTTTATTAAAGGAATCAATGAAGGAGAAATTCTATTAAAAAGAAAACTGACCCAGAATGAGGAATAAAATCAAATCAGGGAACAGTGAAACCAATAAAATAGGCCAGTGAGTTTAATTTTTAAGATATTACATTTCATGTTAAAAAGATAAAAACTAAAATTCTGGAAAACAACAACAACATTAGCAGATTTGAGTGAGCAGTTAAAACATCCTCGGTCATTGACTTTTCCGTTGGTTTACAAAAATGCAAAATTATGATTTAACATGCAATTTAAAAATGTAAGGTTATCACTAAAGGAATAGAAATATAATCTATAACTTATAAACCATAAGGAAGAAGAAAAAATATATAGAATTATCTACTATCCAACATAAAATATAAAGGAGAATTTTTAAAGTCAATATGCAGTCCTTAAAATCAGATATGCTACAAAAACTGCCAACCAGAAGCCTACCTTGCTTTAAGGGGCAAAAAAAATGTGAAGTAATATAGTTCGATTTAAAAGTTCTCAACCAATTTACAATTTTTCTGAAATTGACCTAAGTCACACTAAAACGCCTATTTGTATAAGTAATGAATTATAATGATAGGATATGAAATGCTTAAAATATTGCTTCCTAATTATCAATTTATATGACTGTTAGCAAATAATCTCTTCAGATCCAGTGACATGGTCTCCCTCAGAGCAACTCTGAGTCGCATTTCCCTTTTGTTGACATTGGTGCACTTATCAAAAAGTCCACAATTGATTCTACTCACTGCATTTAGACTATAACACATGACTTTTCTCATATATCAATTTGTTAAAAATGTTGTTATTGGATTGAATGTAAGCATAAATTTTTCATGTATAAACAGTCAGAAAGCATAGTATTAAGAAATATGAATGTTCTAAGAAGACATTGTTAAGAAAATTGTTCTGGAAAAACATTAATAGGAAAGAAATTCTGTGGGATATAATTGAAATAAATTATGATAATTAAACATCAGTTAAAAGACAGAGATTATCAGACTGGATAAATAAAACAAAATCTAGTTATAAAGGGCAGAAAAAGATACACCTAAAACAACCACACAGATGGTTGAAAATAACAGGATAGAAAAAATATATTTATTAGATGGGGTTCTGCTATGATTGACAGAAAAGCCAAAGCAATTGTGATTAACCAAGGTTGAAGTTTATTTTTCTCTCCCATGCATGGAGTCTGGAAGCCAATTTCCAAGGCAAGCAAGGTAGCTTCACTCCATGGAGTCTGTTTACCCAGGCTCCTTCCTCTTCATAGCTCCACCATCCTTAGGCTGGGGCCCTAGGTCCATTGTGGTAGAAACTACATTCTAGGTGGCAAGATTAAGGAAGGGATGAAGAGACAAAAGGAATGTGCCAGCCATTTTAAGAAATGCTCCTCAGGCTTTACTCATATTAATTAATTTAATTCTCAAACAGGTGAGATGAAAACTACTGCTCTTATCATAGTACAGAAGAGGCAACAGAGGAACAGAGAGAGAGGAAGTGAGTTGCCCAAGTCACGTGACTATTAAGGGGTACAGGCAGAACTGGAACCTAGGGCATCTGATTCCAGAGCTTGTGTTCTTAAAAACTATGCAATATTGATAAATAGCTTAACTTCTCTGGACCTGTATTCCTCCATCTGTAAAATCAAAAAGATAGTCTAGATCAAGGATCACGAACTGATGTCAAGTGGGCCAAATAAGGTCTACAAAAGAGCTTTGTTTGAACACATCATATTTTTAATTTATTTTTCTATGAGAATGCCTTAGGTAGGGTATGCACTACCCAGTCGTACAAGGTCCCACCACCTTCCTTTATTTTCTCTATTAGCTTTTCATGTATTACCCTTCTGGCACCAGAAGACATTGAATTGGGGACCCCTAGGTAAGACACTTTCCCTTCTAGCTTTATAATGTTCTGTCAAGGGAAGAAACACTTTTCTGAGGGATGTTCACCAAAACTACCCATAGACCGTGCTTCATTAGGGCATACCTCACTAAAATAGCTCAAAGAATAACAAGAAACCACATTAAAATGAAGCAGAATAAATAAGGTATAAGCAGTTTGAGTATCCTTTACTAAATTTATGTTTACTAAATAAGTATATGGCAAACTCCAAATTCCAGAGTAATACCACATTGTTCTAATATTAGTTTTTAATCCACACTTATTTGAATATGGAGACCCTAGGGACAGAACTGGTTAGTAAAGAGTCCGTCTAGTTTTTTTTTTTTGTTTTTTGTTTTTACTTTATTTTTTAAAGCAGTTTTAGATTCATGGCAAAATTGAGAAGGTACAGAGACTTCCAATATGCCCTATGCTTCGACATATGCATAGCCTCCCCCATTATCAACAACTCCTACCAGAGTGGTTCATTTGTTACAATTGATGAACCTACACAGACACATCATAATCACCGAAGTCCATAGTTTACATCACAGTTGACTCTTCTGTCCACTTTGTTTTATATCACCTTCCTACTGCATTACCTTGATTTCACATCTCTGGCCTAAGACATCTTAATTAAGGTATGCTGGTCCAGTTGGTTGCTTGTTTCCGGAGCAATATGCTAATTGAGAGGAATTCTCAATATCTTTATCTGCAATCGCTTAAGGTTAAGTGAGACTTTAATACAAACTCTGCTTCATGCGCCAGGTCATGGCTCATGTGTTCAGTGTTTCAACACTGGCCGTTTCTTTTCCTAATGATCATTGCACTCCATTTCATGAGCTATTTGGGTGCAGACACAGAGCAAGAAGATGGTTAAGTTTATCTATGTTGTGATTTAGCTATAAACTGTGACAACAGGAGGAAGGAGCAAGGCAGAATTGTGAGAACATCTTTTCAGTGGCAAACTTTAAGTCTATGTTGGCAAAAGGGGGGATGAAGATAAAAGAAGGCTGATGGACAGGAACAAATTGAGAAACACCTTCTGGGATGGAATAGGCTATGTGGTACTTCTAAAAATATTTATTATTTTTCTATGTCTTGAAAATTAGGGTACAGATAAAGAGCACTGGATGGAGAAATTTTTTGAATTGATGCTACATTTTCTTTCAGTAGAAATATTGCAGTTGATTAATCCATAAATCAATAAGATGCTAAGAAGGATGAAAATCACATTGGAAATAAATTAATTAGCAGACTTTAGATAGTCTAAAAATTGAATCATGATGAAGAGGCAGGTTGTCACTTCTCATTAAGCCTTTTCACAATTAAAAAAAAGTTCCTCTGTTTTTAGAGACAAGAATGTGCTGCTAGATTTCAGTGCTTCATCAAGATACAGGGCATGGAAGAGAGCAGCTGAAAAGAAAATAAAAGAAATGGATGTTTTTTTGCCTTTAATCCACCCCAAATGGAGTCAAATAATGACGGATTGTTCAATTTACTTAGCATGCTCCAAACAGCAGAAGGCAGTTTGATTTCCTTGGATATTTGCGTATTTAAAAATCTTTGGTTCATTACTGAAAGGAATAACACATCATCAAATATTTACATCTTGTAAGGGAATATGGCTTCTGAGTTGTGTCATATGTTATAAAAGGGGGGAAATGAACATAGAAAGAAGTTTAACATGCTCTAAAACTTTTCATGATAAAAACATGTATGTATGAGGGACATAGGTAATCATGTCCTATATATTTGAATAATAGGTTAAAATATAAATGAGTGTGTCGCACCCCACCCCCTGTCTCTTCCTAAAGCACTTTCTTAGACCACCTGGACCTTGCCCATTCAAACTAGAATGACATATCCCTTGCTACAGGGTAGGTTATAATGCAACATACCACAAGGAAATCATCTCCCTTACATTTGAATAATCTGAAGCCTCTTGAAATTTACAGTAGAGGCACTAGTTTGAAAGAAAAGATGTTTTAAGAATCAAAGCAAAGCCCTGAAGGATTTGAGACATAAAGTTTATGCTATAAAAAATATATTCGAAAGAATAGATAAAAGCCAGGATAAACTTGCCCCCTAAACTGGCAGAGGTGGAGGAGTTGCCAGGGGAAAAAGAGAACATATTTCAGGTGCCCCTGATGACGATGCTGTCTTATCCCCATCACCTGACATCCAGAAACAACTAAGGAGTTTTTATATAAAGTTCATGTAAATTATAGGTCTGTGGTTTCAATTATATGTTATAGGCAATAGAAGTGTTGGATTTTTTTAAGTCCTCATTTACATGAAGATATGGAACCTGTGCTTTAAAAGCAGAGATATGGAACCTGTGCCTTGCCTTGCAGGAAAAAAAGATGCTTTTGTTCCTCATGATTGAGGAGCTTTCAAGTGAAAACATGGTCAAGTAAACGCACCTAAGGCAACCTCACAGAGTTCTCCAGCTTCCCAGTGTGACACAGGAGGAACAGAACTTTTCTTAAAGTGGCCAAGACTGATGAAGGCATGGCCTAGAGAGCTAGGAGCCCTGATCCCTAGAAGCCTTAATGGTTGAGTACATAAGGATTCTCAAGTTAAGCAAACAAAACATGGTCCCGAAGTGATCTACAGAGACCAACAAGTGAAGACTAGAGGATGCTAAGGATGTCCCAGGGGATGCCAGCATGCCCACCTCGGGACTATGTGTTCCTCACTTCCTTCCTACCACATCTGGATCCTCATACTTTGGCACTAGGTCAGATCTTAGATAATTAGGCAAAATAATGACATCACAGTGAGTAAAGTTAACGATTAACTGAGAAAACCATGAATTGACTATGAAAACCCAGAAATGACTTCATCAAGAGGAATTGGTGGACATGAGATAAAAATTAAAATCTTCCTCAGTAAGTTTTTGCTTCTACAGTTTGTGCTTCAGAAGTTAACAAAGTCTTTGAGTACACACAAAATCCAGATCAACAGCAGAGATGCATCAGAGGGTGGATATTCATTTTTACGAAAAGAACTCTTTATAAAATAATGCACCAGAGAACACTTTTAAAAATCCAACACTCTTAGTGCATATAACATATTATTGGAATCACAGAAATGTAATTTACATAACCTTTTTTGAGGAAATCACCAATTGTTCAAAACAACCCCATTTGAGACATGCCATTCCTTTGAAGTATTAACAAGTATTTACATTTCTGTAATTTCTGTAGAGCTGAGGAAACTGGTGACTTTCAGTTAAAATCCAGTCAGAAATAGAAGACGTTAACATGAATGTGCAAATGGATGAGCCTACGTGTGTAGGAAAGCAGGAACAACCTGCTGAGATGTGATGGTGAGGTCTGAGCCTTCCATTAGTGGCATTTGAAAAGTTCAGTTGAAGATGGGGAGTGATTCGTTTTTGGATAAAGACATAAGAACCACATTTAATATAGTGTGTATGTTTTTTGACAGAGAAATACAGGCTTTCTTATGACCATATTGAAGCACTTCACCCAATGTTAGATGGTCAGGGAAGGCTTTTCTGAGGAAATGGCAGTGAAACTAAGACTTGAAGGTTGTAAACATTAGCTAGACAAATAAGGTCATAGCAAAGAGCATTCCAGGCAGCTAGAACATGGACAAGTACAGAGGCAACAGTAAAATCACCAGAATTTACTGAATAAGCTAGGCCTTATGAATATGTTTTACATACACAATTTCATTGCATCCTCACAACAACCCCTGAGGCACATACTATCATTAATTTAATTTTCCAGATAAGAAAACTGAGGGACAGTGAGTTTGTGAATCTTGCCGAAAGATAATACAACTGATAAGGAGTTCACCATAGACATGAACTCAAATAGTCTGGCCATAGATAGAATCCCCCGAGCTTAGCCACTGTTCTGCAATGGCTCTTGCTGAGGCCCAAGCAAGAGATCTAATGGCTCATTGCAGGAACTGAAATAAGTTCCATATGCTCAGAGCTGAGAATGGTGGGGGCAGGGAACTGGACTCACCCTGGCAGGAAATGAAGCAGGAGTTAGTATTTATAACCAGATCATTATCATATATGTCCAGAACTCAAGATTTTATCAACCTTTGTTGAGGATTTGGAAGCTGTGGGGTTCAGTGGGACAGGCACTAGGCTTTGGCGTCAAGTAGATCTGAGTTCCAATCCTCCTACTTCCACTTACAAGCTAAGAAATTTAACATAAGCAAGTTTTTGTAACTCCCTATACATATTCTCCTATGCTACCATCTGTATCTTAGAGATTATAATAGCAACATCAAAAATTTGTGAGGATTCCATGGTGTAAAGTACATAAATGTCTGGCATATAATTAGTAAGAACTAAAATGTTCATTTTTTTTCTCTTCCCTTTTCCCTGGTGGAAGGAGCAGAGAAGACTATCTGAATCTCTCTCATGGTTCAGCCAGCACTTTAACAGAAGTGAATATTGACCCACAAATTTTAAAATATTGAGTTTGATTTGGGTTCCAGACCTCAAATTTTATCGAACCAAAATATAAACACCAGTGTGGTATGGAGGAAGGCCACAGGAGTAGAAGTCAGAATATGCGAGTGTCTGCCCCACTGCAAGTAACTGTGGTGTGCCTTTCTCCAAGCTTTGACTTCCCCATCTGAAATAAGAGCAGGTCGAACGTGATGGCCTGCGTGTGCCACCCAAAGCTTGAAGCTTACTCAGGGCCTTGAACATCTGAGCAGAAACAAGACTAGAAAATCAAACTGATCTCTGAGTTAAGCCAGGATTTAAACAAAATGTGTATATATGACATATATTTTACATACCTTAAAAAAAGATTTTGACAAATGTATAATCTTGGGAGATGCAGAGAAGCTGTGTGGGAAGATGATAAGATGTGGGGGCTTTGAAGTAAGTTAGATTTGCATCCTAACTTGCTCTCTATTGTTTGCTGAATATTTCACCCAGAGCAAATCATTACATCTTTAAATTTGTCTCTTCATCTATAAAATGAAAATGATCACCTTCTTTGTATTCAGATTAAAGGGTATTTACAACTTCCAGTTTACTCTTTATCCCCCAAGAGAAAAAAAAATCTATTTAGCACATCTGTCCAAAAAAGTTAAACACTCCTTCCCTTCTGCTCCTATTATTTAGGATCCACACAGTGCATCATCATAGCATGTATTTATCTGGCTACCTCCTGTGTGAGCGTTGTCCTCTATTTTGAGCTCTTGGAGGACAATTATATTCACGTTTATGTCTAATTAGGGCCCAGAATCGTGCCCAGCACATAGTAATTTTTCAGTGAATGTCAGTTGTTCAGATTAACAAAGAAATAACAAAACAATGAAATAGCATTTTTCATCTAGTAGATTAGTGAAGATTTTTTAAAGATTTACACTTAATGCAGGCAAGTGCATGTGAACTAAAGCAATCTTCCTTGAAAACAATTTAGTAGTATGTTTCAAGAGTCTTAAAACTTCTATACACTTTGATATGGTAATTCCACTCCGAGGACTCCATCCAATAGAGATAATAGGCTTTTTGCCAGTTGAAAAAATAATCTATGGGAAGAAGAAAAAGGAGACTGTAAGTAAACGCACCAAAACATTCATCGTGGCAATTTCTGAGTAAAGGGATTAAAGATCATTTTAATTTTCCATTTTATACTTTTCTGTATTTTCCAAAACTTAATGATAATATAAAATTTATATAGTAAGATTATGTAATACTTTAATAGTTACATGAGAGATTTTTATAAGCTTAAATACATAATCTTTAATATATTTTTAAAATGTTAATGTTTCTCAGATGCCCAAGCTTCTTTATTTACCCCAATACCCAGTGTAGCATCTTGCACATTTTAGATATTCTGTAAATTCATATACACATGTCACATATATATATGATTTTACATAAGTGTCTACTTGGTCCTTTAATTAATCTTTCTTCACTCTCTAAATTTAGAAGTGTCACATATTTTTCTTCTGATCATTTAATTTCCAGAGACATGCAGGTGTTAGCAGATTTATTTTTCTCCAAAACAGGTTAATGCTCCAGTTACTGCTGTCCAGATAGTTTTTATTAAAAAGTAGCACAGTTCCCCCTGTGAGATTTCAACATCACATGCTAAGAGGAACTGAAAATTTAACTAGGTTACAAGGTTACAAGGATTTGTTAGAGTGTCTGCTCATTGCTGTGTTATTGCTGAGGTAGACACAATGAAGTTCTCAAGTAAAAAATAAATCATTATTGTAGCTCTTCTTAATGGAGTTCTTTCAAGGAGAAAAATTACACTGTAATTTTTTTTTTTGTAAAAAGGGCAGTGTTTACTTGGCCAAATTTATTTTTATTGTGTGAAGATGTCAGCCTTTCAATAGAATTAGCCATCATTGCAGCTTTTTAAATAAGCATGTTTTAAACCTTTTTCCCTGTCACCTCAAGGCCTCCTCCTGGAGTTTGTTACATGGGGTACCCAAATTCTTGTATTTCCACAAGATTTCCACTATATTCTTACTTCCCTCAGGCCCCAACATGATAAAGTCTCGCCTCCCATAATAAAAAAATATCCTTCCCTATTATTGTTTTGAGATATGATTCTGCTTATCTTGTTGCCTGAAGTATCAAAAAGTAGTTCATACTCAATTGAATAAATTTAACATTCTGTACTCCTGCTTACTCCAATTTCTGATTTCTATTCTTGCTATACTACTGAAAAAAAATTTTGTTTTTGAAAGTTGCCAATCAACTCTTATTACCAAAGCAATGGCTCTTTTCCGTTCTTCAGCTCCTCAAGTTCTGTTTAATGTTGCCTGCTCTTCTATTATGGAAACTCATGTCTTTTCACTTAGATTCTTGGAAGGGAAGGATTCTTGGAAGGGTAGTGACCAAAAAGTTGAGATTTCAGCCTTGTCCCAAGATTCTCTTTCAGTGGCAAGCAATAGTTGAAAAGCGCACTTAATTTTGTAAAATGTCCATACAAGTTAAACATAGGTATGTTTTTACTGTAACATGAGAAATAAAACGTGTACATGAAAGTCTATTTTCGTACTTTGCCCTCTAGCAACCCATCCCACTCCTCCTTACTTAGTTAAATCACCTGATGAGGATCCTTCCAATACTTTTTCTATGGATCCATATTAATACATTAGTATGTATATAGAAATATGTAATTTACAAACATAAATGATACATACTTGGGTTTTTGTAACAAATGAGCTCATTTCTTCTTAAATCTTTGTAGTACTTTAAAACTAAATGGAAGAGCTACTCAGGGTAGGAAAGAGAAAAGCATGAAGAGTGGGGAGACACAGAGATGGACAGATGGCTTGTCTTTATGCTTAAAATATCTTATGAACACATAGGCGTATTTAATGTCCATGCCACACAAAGCTTCTTAAATTTAGCAGTGGAAGATTAAGTGCAAAATTTTGGATTTTGATTTCTTTTTTAATAGTCTTCGTTGCCATTGAAAAATGAAACCATAGGGAGCTTAATTTGAAGGGCATCAATTAAATTCAATTCCAGTTTTTATGACACACTCGAAGAACAGAACTTATTTCTATATGACTATATTTGAATAGTAAGCTTTGATTTTCAAAAGGTATAAAGTTGAAAGTAGTTACAGTCAAGGAAAAGAAAAAGAGGATCTTAATTTTAGTACTCTTCTGTTCACATTTGGGCTATGCTGCCCAAGGTGACTGGATTTCACAGCCCACTCATAGCTGTAAATATCTTTACGTGCGGCAAGTCTTACCTAGCACTGTAGTAACATGCCTTAAACAAAGTATCAAGAGCTTTGAACAATATGGCATCGGAGTATAATGAGGTTTGCTAGTTTTCTAGTAAAAAAATGAAACACCTTTTGAAATGACTTTCAGAAGATGAAGAAAGATTTATACTACATAGGAGAGCGTTTCAGTGGTGAGGTTAAAAAGAAATTCAGGTTAAAAAGACTTTAAGGGATTTTTCTATCAACTAAGTGGTTAGAGATTGATATCTTGTCAAGTGCTTTGTTGAAAAGGGGACAGGTTATAGAAGGGCAGATATTAGAAAGGGCAAGGAGATTTAAAACAAGAATAAATGACATTCTATTATTACAGATATAGAAGTTACCAAAGAACTGGAATTATTAATCATGTTATATTGAAAGAAATGAACAATTGCTTTGAAGATGATCATTAGCGATAACCTGTAGAGATTAGAAAAGAGATTTAAATAAAACATTTTACAAAAAAAAAAAATCCAAAAGTGAAAAATACTTTAGAATTTAGGGACCCTTAAAAAAAGAGACAAAGAATACATTAATACACGTTTAATGAAGGGTTGAGGAAACTGATATCTTTTCCTAAGGGCTTGAAGGCTTGTGATGTTCTGACCCTCAGAGACATGCAGTAGAAAGATTACTTAAGCAAGATAGCATTGATTGATATTTTTCTCTCATTTATTCCTATAGATGTGGCTAGAAAGACCATAGTAATTGATAACCTTGAGACTGGTAATTCTCATTTTAATCATTAATGTTGATAATTATACATATTAGTAGCATTAAAGAAATATGGCAAATGGTTGATTTGAGTTTTAATAATGCGTTGCTTGCAAGGTTTTGCAAGGCAAGTGCTGAGAGGCTTTATTTCTTCCCAGATAAGGCCCCATTGCTGTATGCCATACTAACATGAATTCTTAATATACATAGCTGGGCTTTCCATAGATGTGGTTACCTAAAACAGGAATATGATACACATTTATTTTCTTTAAAAGAAAAAGTAACTTTATTAAACCCAAGAAGCCTTATATTTACTAAGCTTTGTCATTGTCCAACTAAGAGGCAATTTAGAGAACATTTTGAATAAGTTAAAATACCTAAGTACAGATAGACATCTCTTGAAACCTTGGATTCTTGCTTTATACTGTACTGTATACTCTCACCTATGATTCTAACTGTATCAGTTTAGTGCTTTATGCAGGTAAATATATGCATAAATATTCAATATGAACATATTCCATCACCACAACTAAATAAAAACTACTGCTCCAATGTTTCAGTAAAGTGTAATTGAACAGAATAATGAAAATGCCTCAGTTTATGATCCTGACCCAGTTAAAACTGAATCAGAATCTGCATTTTAACAAGTTCATCCATGTTGTCACAAATAGAAGTATTTCTTTTTTTAAAAAAGTTGAATATTCCATCGTATGTGTGTATGTATATGTGTATATGTGTGTGTGTATATGTATGTATCCACAATTTCTTTATCCATTTATCCATTGATAGATACTTAGGCTGTTTCCATGTCTTGGCTATTATAATGATGCAGTAAACATGGGTGCAGATATCTCTTCAAAATAGTGATCTGATTTTCTTCAGCTATATACCCAGAGTGGAATTACTGAATCATATGGTAGGCATATTTTTGCTTTTTTCAAGAACCTCTATACTGTTTTTCATTTCCCTGATGATTAGTGAGATCAAGCATCGTTTTATGTACCTGTTGGAGAGCTGCATGTCTCCTTTTGAAAAACATCTATTCAGATTTCTGTCCACTTTTTAATCAGACTTTTTGGGGCTATTGAGCTATATAAGTTCTTTAAGTATTTTAGATATTAACTCCTTATCAAATAGCTGGTTTACAAGTGTTTTTAATGAACTCCATGTGACTGATGCATACGTGGACTACAGACCCATTTGAACAACAAGTGGCTAGAAGAAAACCCCCAGAACAATATAGACACAAATCAAATGAGTTGTGAGTTGAAAAATTTAAGATATAGTCTTAGTTTTCTCATTAAAAAAAAAACTATGTGATTATTACAAATGGTTTTCTGGGCTTTTGTTTCTTTATCTAAGATGAAAATATTGAAATTTATTATACAATAAACATATGCACACTGTGAGTACTTAGTGAGTTATTAACTGATTGACACTGGAAAATATCATAGAATCCATGTCTTAGGATTTTTTTAGAACCTACTATTCTAAATGGAGAGGAAAAGCATTTTTTATTAGATAACTGTAGTAGAGCTTCCAGATTTATATTCAGTTTTTATTTTCACATAATAGTCAATTTGACAAATATGTATATAAGATCCTATCATTTTCAATAAAGAATTAAGGCTATAATTAAATAATATTCACAGTTGAGTGGCCTAGAGTTCATATTGAAAGATAAATTGAAGTTGTAGATGAATGACGAAACATATTTCTGACCAAGTGACTTAATGAAAGTGTTCACTGGAATGTGATTGTCAATGAAGTGGCTTTTCTTAAAGGCAGCCCTACAGTAGAACGGTGTGCAAATTTCCTTTCTATCCCTTACAGAGCCTCTGCAAAATAGGACACATATCATTTTAATATAAAATAGACATCACACTTCAAAAGTGGTAGTATATAGGTGACTCTTTAAGCCAAAAGACATTGAATTATACTGAGAGGCAACATTGTTTCACTAAGAAATGTACAAAATTCATCAAAATTCAGCTAGGAAATTTCAACTAAGTAATATTCCTTCTTAGCATAAAAGATTTTGACATCTTCTGTTTAAGAGACATTTAAAGAGAGAGCACTTTTATATATCTCAGATAATATTGGAGTGATCAATGACGGGGTTTTCTTGTTCCAAGGTAGAATATCAAGTGTTCAGTTGAATTGTTGATGTATCGATTTGATCCAGCCTTAAGCATATGCCTGAAAAGCTAAAATAATAAGACCAATTTTCAGGGTTTTTAAAAAATTTTTGGCCCTTGATCAACTAAATAAATCTACTTTGGCTTTTAGTTATTAAGCAATGTTCCAATAATGCCTGTTACGTATAACAATTCAAAAAGACTTAGTAGAGAGCTTTATAAGAGTTGATTTGTTGATTTTTCCCTCACATAGGTCAATGTGATCAAAAGTATTTTTACTAAGTGAGACTTGAGGTAGTTTTGGATTTTTGAAGTTTATGGGCAGGTATTTTATGATCCTGAGAGAATATTTTAAGCTAATAGTAACATTTCCATGAAGTACATCTTTAAACAAAAGAAAAATCAGTATACCATGTTAAGTTGAACACAGATCCAGTACAAAGTTATATGCAATTTGAAGGATAAAGATAACCAGTCTAGAAAGAATTGCCCACGTGGTATAGATGAGCATTTGCCTATTCAGCATTAAGGCTCATCTATACCAGGGATCCTCACAGAAATCTTTTTTTCTCCCCCCTGGTGATTTTGGAACCTAGAGAGAAATGCAGTTTTCAAAATGTGAACAGGAATCCAAAACCAGACTGTCAACTACTATACGGCACAATTATTTGTGCCTTTTTTTTTTTTCAGGGATGTTTATTTTTTACTATGTGTTGCCTCTTTCTTAATCGCAATTTTGAAAGTAGACTATTGAATTGAAAGGGAAGCTGAGGAATTAGTTTATGAGTTCAGCTCTGTGTAGAAATCTCCCTTGTGTATCTCAGAACATAACAGTATATAGCATTCATAGGTTAATGATTTGATTTAGAATAAATATGACTATTGTTAAAGTGTAAGGATAAATAACTAATGTTATCATATATCCCAATACATAAAAACTCAACCCTTTAAAATATTAAAAGTAACTATATATCAAATAAAGTCCTTTTTATGTTCTTTTATCTATCTTTTTACTTTTGTTTTGTTGTGTCTGTAGATTCAAAATAGATTTCTGAATTTTTTGGAAATTCCTTAGGCGAGGTAATCTCATGTGACATTTTTGCCACTTTATCATTTTCTTGGCTGAAAAGTAAACATAAGGCAGATAACATGTGAGGCATTTAGCATGACACCTGACATATAGCATCCAGTTAGCATTTGCAAAATTATGTATAGTATGCTATATACTTTCTAAATCTGACATTACATAAATCAGAGACATTTTCATGTAAAATAAAATGTCTCTAATCACTAACTAAAAAATAGGTTTTCAGGCCAAACTTCATCATGATTGCAAAATATTTAGATTTTTTAAAACACTGATGAAGAAGCTCAGTCTTTTCCCCTTTTAGCAGATGTGAGTAATTTTCAAGACAGCTCTAGTGGTAAGAACTGGGGACTTATTCCTTCTACGCACATGTGCTGAAATGTTCTGTTTCCCAGCTTTATAATTAAGGATTATTTCACAGTGGTTTTCAGCGTAGATAAAATTTAGCTCACTTAAGATATGACAGGCATCATCTCTTATTTTCATTAAACATGCTTTAAAGCGGGTGGTTATAGAAATAAGATAGAAATTAGCATATGAAAGTTTAAAGATGATTGCAAAATCTCTTTCTTAGAAAATTATGGGTTTCCCTTGGCTTAGCTCTCCTAAAATAAATCAGCATTGCTCCAAGTGGCAGCCTCTGCTGCCTGGCATTATCACATTTGAGCGTTTATCTACGTCCACAAAAAGTCTGATTTCAGTTGTTCCAAAATATGAGCTGTGTCTCGCTCATGAGATGTGGGGACAATTGGCTGAGTGTGTTACTGAAGCCCATATGTACCCGCATAATGTGCCCATTTTTTCCTCTCTGAATATGTCTCGGCATAAATGCATCTGCTTTACCATACAAACTCTTCAATGGTATGTAATTTCCTATGCCTGGTAGCAAGCCTTTGCAGTGAAATAAAAAAATTCTAAGAAACTATCTCTAGTTCTGTTTAAAAAATAAATAAAACATCTATGTAGGACTATCAAACAAATCAAGTTAGTTCTTTCACTGATGACCATTTCCTGTGCTATCCTTTGATTAAAAGAAAGGGTCAGTCCCTGTTCACTGGCTGCCATATTCAGTGGTGGTCCTGTCAGCACTTGGAGACTGAGAGTTCTTAGCTTTGCTTCCTTGGAACCAAACACTGACGTTCTGTGGAGGACAATTCATGAGATACTTAGGATAGAAAAATTCTCCAAGGTCTCGCTCTCTTACTTTATACCTGAATTGCTTCCATCTCCCATTGCCATACTATTCAAGGCTATTCCAAGGATATTAAGCATGTTTCCGATGAGAGTGTTCCTTCAAGGGACCTTAAAACAAAAACGATCCTATATTTCATTTGATTGACACAGCTTCTTCTGTTGTCTTCTGGAAAACTAAAGGGGTAGCCGTAGAAATAAGGGCACACATCTCACTATTCTTCTTTTCCACTATTTTCAGTACATAATGTCAGGGAATTGTCCACTAATGTATGTTTCTTTATTACTACAGAAAACTTACAATTTAGTAGCACTTGTTACTTGGCATTAAACAAGACAGTAATGGAGGTTTTGGGGAGTCGAAGCTGATCTGACACCAGTTAAAAGAGAGAGTGAAGTGCAGAGAGAATGAGGTAGAGCAAGTGCGCAAGAAAAACAGAGATAAGAGAGCGCTTGGCCCTGGGAAACAGAAAATGTGACCTTGGTCCTCGACTTTATAGTTTGTACTTCTAGTAGCTAATGAGACTTCCCTATATTTTCCATCCTGATGGTCTACAAGATACCACTACTTCCTTTCAATAGAGGCTCCAAAGTGGTCAATCAACAAATACTTATTGAGTTTGTACTGTATGCCCAGCATTGTAGCAGACACTAAATAGAAAATAGAATATGAGATGGACATGGTAACCATTATCATAGATCTTGCAGTTTGACAGGAAAGAGAAGCATTGAATAGATAATTATTCAAAAAAAAAAAAAGCCTTGTGAAAGTGGAAGTATGATCTATTATGGAAGGAAATAGTTTGAATAGCATGAATCATTAAGTAGCATGAGTCTACCAATCATTATTCTGGTAGTTAAGGAGGAGGAAGAATCTCTTTGAGGAAGTAACATGTCAGCTGAGACCTGAAGGATGTCATCCAACTGACTAGTGAAGGAAGAGGGGAAAATGAAAACATTCCAAGCAAGAGCAAAGGTAAGAGCTGTGTGAAGCCCCAGGATAGAGAATTAGTATTTTTAGAAAATGCTAATGTGAGGAAATTTAACACAGCCCCAAAAGAAACTGAAGAAGAAATTAAAGGTCAAAACTTATAAATGCTTTTTTAATTACTCTAGATTTAAAATATAGTTTGAAATCAGGAAATTTAATGCCTTCAGCTTCATTGTCTTTTCTCAAAATTGCTTTAGATCTTTGAGGTCTTTTATGGTTCCATATGAATTTTAGAATTGTTTTTATATTTATGTAAAAAATGTCATTGGGATTTTGATGGGGATAACATTGAATCTAGATCACATTAGGTAATTAAAATGGTGTGACATTTGCATAGAGACAGACGTATAGAGCAATGGAACAAAATAGAGAGCCCAGAAATAAACCCACATGTATGCGGTCAGATTAATCTTCGATAAGAGTGCCAAGAATACAAAATGGGGAAAGGATAGTATCTTTAACAGTGATGTTGAGAAAATTGGATATCCACATATTCTTTTTCTTATAGTATATGAAAAAGGACCTTTTCCTTATACACAAAATTTAATTCAAAATGAATTAAAAACTTAAATTAATACCTGAAATTGTAAAATTTCTAGAACAAAACATAGGGTAAATGCTTCTTGATTTTGGTCTTGGAAGTGATTTCTTATCTTTGACACCAAAGGTACAAGCAACAAAAGCAAAAATAAATAAGCAAGACTATATCAAATTAAAACTTCTGCACAGCAAAGAATGAAAAGACAACGTATGGAATGGGCAAAAATACTTGCAAATCAAATATCTGATGAAAGACTAATATTCAAAATATGTAATGACTCTTACAACTCAATAGCAAAGAAAAAAACAAAAAACCATGTGACTCAGATTTAAAAGAGACAAAGATAGATAAAAGGTCATCAGGTATGTGAAAAGGTGATCAACTTGAATAATCATGAGGGAAATGCAAATCAAAACCACAATGAGATATCACCTTGCACATTTTAGGATGACTATTCTCAAAAAAACAAAGGTAAATATGTGTTGGCAAGGATATGGAAAAATTGGAATCCTTGTGCATTGTTTGTAGAAATGTAAATGGTGAAGCCACTATGAAAAACAATATGGAGTTTCCTCAAGAAATTAAAAGCTGAACTACCATATGATCCACTAATCCCACTTCTGGATCCAAAGTAAATGAAATCACTAACCTCCAAGTAATATCTGCATTCCCATGTTCATTGAGTATTATTCACAATAGCCAAGATATGGGGACAACATAAATATCTATTGGTGGATGAATGTATTAAAAATATTATATACACATATGTGTGTATTTATATATATAAAACACACACCAGAATATTATTGGACTTAAAAAATCCTATCATATGCAACAACATAGATAAGTAGACAAGCTTGGAGGACATTATGCTAAGAGAAATAAGCCACTAAAGGACAAATATTGCATGATATTTGGTACCTTAAAAAAGTGCAAATATTGCACTTTTTTAAGGTACCTAAAAACAGTCCAACCAATAGAAGCAGAGACTAGAATGGTGGTTGCCAGGGGCTGGAAGGAGGAAGAAATGGGGAGTTGTTGTTTAATGGGTATAAAGTTTCAGTTATGCAAGATTAAATTCTAGAGAGCTATTGGACAACATAGTGCCTGAAGGTAACAATACTGTGTTATGTAATTTTTAAAAATTAAAATAGCTGATTTCATGTTAAGTGTTCTTATCACAAAAAAACGGGGGCACGAGAGCATGTTTGGAGGTTATGGATAAGTTTATTACCTTGATTGTGGTGATGGTTTCACAAGTATACATATGTCTAACTCATCAAATTGTACACATTAGATATATGCAGTCTTTTGTATAAAAATGATACCTCATAGCTATTTTAAAAACCTTGGAAATATGTTTAAGAACTTTGGATTTTATTCTAAAGGCGTGGAGAAGCTAAAAAATTTTTAAGTTGTGCTGACATAATCAGATTTGCATATTTCGCCATTTAGGACAAATTAAGTCTGTCACATTATATAGAGAGGGAGACCATCCTGACTGGGACTAAAGCCACGGTTCTCAATGGGGGCGTTATTGCTTCCCAATGGACATTTTATGCTTGGAGACATTTGATTGTCACAACTCTGCAGGAAAGGAGGAAGGGTTGCTATCTAGTCGGTAGAAGACAGGGATGCCATTAAGCATCCTATATTGCACAGGACAATCTACCATAAAAAAGAATCACCTGGTCCAATATGACAATGGTGCTAAGGCTGAGGAACCATGGAGTAGATTGAAGGTAATGGAAATGAAGAGATGTGACACATTAGAAAGATAGCAGGGAGGTAAAATTATGAAAATTTAGTGATTAGACAGAGTGGTCAGCCATAATGAGAAAAATGTTTGACTCTTGGTTTTCCAGTTTGAGCAATTAATTGGTTGTTAACGATACCATGAATTGGTTTAGGAAGCATTGTCGGAAATGTGTGTTTTGGATAAAGTGGCCTGGGAAAGGCGAAGAATATCATGTTGAACATTCTGCTCTCAAGGTACCTACAAGACAGTCAAGGGAATTTTCTAGCATACATGTGTATAAGCAGTTCTGGGACTCAGGATAAAGGACGGGTGAAGTTAAACACTTAAGGGTTGTTACAATAAATAAATTAGATAAATCACCTGAAAAGCTTAGTACCATGTCTGGAACATTGTAATCATTCAATAAATGTTATTATTATTAATAGCATTGACATGTAGATTATAATTGAAGCCGGAGAGTAAGATTACCCCAGGAGAGGAAGTAAAGTGAGAGAAGATGGAGATCTAAGCAATACTGAAAAAGGTGCAGGCAGAGGAAGAACTGGAAAGTGTGGCTGTGCCATTAGAAATATGGAAGAAAAATCAGGAACATGTGTGTCTCATGGAGCAAAGAGAGGAGAGAGTTTCTAGAGGAGCTAGTGGTCAACCATACTGAATGCTGCTCTGAGTAATAGCAGATTGAGAATTAATTTTTGCAAATAAATTTGAAGATGAGAAGGTCATTGTCAGTGATCTTGGTAAAAGTTATTTGCTGAAGCAATGGGGAGAGATTGGAGTGGACTTGGAGAGGTAAAGAGAAGACATGCATATTTTCAACAATTCTTTTGAGAAGCCTTCTTGCAAAGGGAAAGAGAATAGAACTGTAGCTAAAACAATAATATATGGAAGGTTTATTATTATTATCATTGTTTAAGATAGGAGAAAGTTGATTTGTTTAAATACTAATGCCAGGGTTAAATGTTAGAGGAAGGGCGAAGATATAGGGTAAAAAGATATTATAGGGTAAAAAAAGATATTATAGGGTTAAAAAGGTAAATATTGGGATAAGTTCTTCAAGACAGAAGAAAGAGAACATGACAAGGAAATAAGGTGACTGACACAGCCACATAACAAAAAGTTCACTGATTTAGTTCATCATTTTCTTTCTGTTAGGTAGAAACAGTTGATATACTCTAGAAAGTGAAGTTCCTAGGAAATTAGAAATGTGAGCATTGCCAACGGGAGTCCTTGCTTGTTTGCTTTTCTCAGTTTAATGTATTTGCATATTAAGGGATTTTAGAAGTCTCTTTTTAGGACTCCCTTCACAGCTAATGTTTGTTTTAATTCATTTGCTTTATGAGCTGAGGGGATAATGTGTTCTAAATCAGTATCTTGTTTGTGGCCATCAAAAAGAAAAATGACTCCTGCTCAAAATTGCTAATATATACCCAAATTTATTTGGAGATTAAGAGGAACATGATTTTGAAAGTTTTCTTAATGTAGTAAAGGGCTTTATGAGGTGTGTGAGAGGGTATAAGTGGAGAGAATGGAGACATCGTGGATAAATATCTTCATATTCCCTGTAACCAGTAGGTTAGTGGTGTAAGGAGATGGAGTATAGGGAGCAGAGTACAGGAAGTATGCCACTGACCAGCTAAATGATCTTGAGCAAGTTGTCTAATTGTCTCTTCATCTAGATTTCCTCATGTGATCGAAGGGAATTGTAATACCACTTACATGAGTTACCCTGAGTATTAACTTAGATAAAGTGTGTTATAGGCCTCATGAAATACTACTACTGTTAGAGTGGACTGTTTGCTCTTGCCAGATCAGCGATATGAACATTCTGTTTATTTTTATACTCACAAGTACACCTAGTTTATATTCATTCTCTTAAATATCAAACATTAATTCAAAAATTGTGACAATTGGCTTTTATACTTAGAATAATTGAGCTATTATTCTAGGTATAAAAATTCTCCCATTTGCTCCATAGAGCATTGTCTATATAAAAGCATCTACCTAAATCCTAAAGGTAAGAGGGAAATCATTCAGGAAGAAATAGACACTGCTTTTGCCTGTCTATTTGGAGGCCTTCCATTGTCTGCTTTGGTGCTCATTTATTATCTCTCTTCCAAAAAGAAAGCATGGAGAGAAAAAAAAAAAGTTTTCTTGAGAGTAATCAAAGGAAATATTTGACTGTCTTTTGATTACTCACCTTGACATTTTATGTTTTTGAAAAAGAAACATGGAGAAGAAAAAACTCAGAATCAATAATGATATGA
This sequence comes from Pteropus medius, assembly GCF_902729225.1. NCBI lineage: Eukaryota > Metazoa > Chordata > Mammalia > Chiroptera > Pteropodidae > Pteropus > Pteropus medius. The sequence goes on along the minus strand of NW_024352786.1, from coordinate 10,428,240 downwards.
TTGGAATGACCTGTGTTTTGAAGGGCATGAACAGGGCAAATGCCATGATCATTTATTGCTCCAGAACTGAAAACTAATGAGTCAGATTCACCCCTTTGCTTCAAAGATGCTTTGGTTGAAGGTTAATCACAATAATTCCTGTGAGTTAACAATCTGTTATGACATGAAAAAAGCTTGTCAACCATTCTAATAGTTAGAGCCCCATGTGATGATTTTCAAAACTTTTTGAACAAAAGTGCCTTATCAGAATCCTGCCAACTTTATTTTTGGGTTAACTCTTTTCTCTCAACAAATACCAGGCTGAAAAGAGTCTAGAAACTATTGCTTTTGCAAATCATTAATTTTAAATTGAGGGGCATGGAACATTGCAGAAAGAAAAAGGAAAATCAGAATGTAACTATAAAGAAGACTGGAGGAAATGGATACCAGAATTGTGAATGAATGCTTTTACAATCAGTCACATCAGTCTAAAATAAAATGAGACCTCAAGTCTTTCTCTCCATTTTTATTTCAAACCAGCCTTTTACCTAAAAATTATCAAGAATGGCATGTAATCAGATCATCTCTAAACCAAAAACACAGAAACCAATGGGTGTTACATGTGAGCTTGCATTTCAGTCCATCTCTATACTTAATTTCTGTAATAATGACCTTGATCAGTGCTTCTCAAACCGTTATGTGACTCCCTAGGGATCTTATTAAAATGCAGATTACGATTCAGTAGACTTGGAATGAGGCCCAAGAGTCTGTATTTCTAACAACTAATTCTATTGTCTTTGGATTCAAGGTCCATACATTGCATTAATAGGTCAAAATAAAGTCATTTCTAATAATTTCTCATTATTGTTTAATTATATAAAAACTCAGGATTCAGATTCAGGATTCAGAATCCAGTCCACAAATCAGTCCCTTAGACTTATAATAAAAGTAAATTTTTTACAATATATTGTCTAATAGCTAATAGCCAATCAACCATGAAGATTTTTCAGAGGTGCTCAAATACCCAAGTCTTAATTATTAAAGGTTTGCTGGAATGGGTCATTATGATGTATTCAGAATGATATATTTGACTCAGCTCTTGATTTTTCTCAGATGCAAATTTTAACTTTTTAAATTGTAAAAAAAATTAAGGTGTAAATTTCAGGTCTGTTTATGTTACTAGAACATCACTATTTTTTTTATTATGGAGTGCTATAAATGATATAAAAGAAATCCGAAGGTAATCAATAATATGAACTTGTAACTGAGATGGAGTAAATAGGTAGGCCAGAGCAAAGGCACTTAAGTATCTGATGCAGTGTTTTTAAGCAAAATCTCTGGCACTAATGGCATCAATAGCAGATAAATAGCAAAGTCCTAGTTCAAAATACCTAGCATGCAGCAGAGAGGCTAGCATACACTAAATTCTCTATAACAGTGTGTTGATCTTAGCTGAATTGTAAGTCTCTGCTCTGTTTACCAAAATCTGTGCCGGGGAAGACCCGTGAGAGAAAAAAATACTACCATCGTAAGAAAAGCTTTTCTACACGAGGTGTGTGTACATTCCTCTAAACCTCTTTTCCTGTAGAATACTGCAGCCACACTCAATCTCCATTGTCTTTTTGCCACTCTGCCACACCTGATAAGTTCTAACCTGAGATAAACTCAACAGTCTGTATTCTCTGTGTCCACATTCAAGAAGTAGCTGAGATTCTCCGGAGCAAATCACATCACCAGGTTGATTGATAGCACTTTCAATTTGTAATTCTTAATCTCAGCTAAGCTCTTGACATCCTATATGATCTCACCACATTATTACAGTCAGTGCATTTCAATCGTTTTTCGCAGAGATTCTTTTTGCCCTTCACACTTCTTAGATAACCAACCCCGCCAATGTCCCTTCAACACCAGTGGATGGCCTTAACTAAATGTGGCCTGCATTAAAGGTTGTAGGCTCTAACAGCAAACTGTCTGGGTTTGTATTCAAGTTACAGTAATTTGTCTAAATGCAACTTTAGAAATACATTTCTTAACAGTTCTGTGCCTTAGTTCTTTGGTAAAATAGAGACATTACTTACTGCCTCATAAGATTACTGTAAGTAGTAAATCAATAAGTACATATAAAGCTTTTTAAACAGTGCTGGCTGTCAAAAAAGCCATCAATAAAAGCTTACAATTATTTTAATTATATTTTCCACAGGAAAAATAGAAGACACTAAACAGAAATTTTTTAACTCTCCAACCCATGTCAAAAAAATCCATCTGCTCCCTAATGACCTCATCTAAACCCAAAAGGCCATGCCTCCTAATACCATCACATTGGGGGATTTAGGGTTTCAACATATGAATTTGGGGAGGACATAACCATTCAGTCTATAACTGAATCAACCTACAACTAACTGACTCCCAGCTACCCATGAAAAATCTTCTAGGTAAGGTTACACATTTCTGTATTCCTAATTTCAGTGATCATTTCACTTGTTAATGGTCTTCTCAGCATTCAACATTGATTGCTTTTTCTTACTTTCTCTGTCATTGACTTCATAACTCACGCCAGAAATGTCACAGTATTTAATCACCAAGGCTGATGATTCTCCACTATAAATATGTCTAAATGCATCCATTTTTCTTAATAGCTAATGATGCCATCATGAACAAAATAATATTATTTTACCTTACCATCTGAAATTCCCTCTTTATTCCCAATATTTTTTTCATGCAGCATCCAGTTGTCACCTAAGACCTTATCATATAGATGTCCTTAAAAATCTTTTGGTTGCTGTCCATTGTTTTTAAATTGAAAATTATAGTTTTACATTTATTTTAACTTTATTATAAAAAATCAAATATGCTTCAAAGTAGGGAGACTATTATAATAAATTCCCATATATTCATCATCTAGCTTTAATAATTGTTATAATTTAACCATATTTCCTTCATCTATTCTCTCCTTGCTCAATTATTTTTTAATGTGGCAAAATATATATAACATAAAATTTACCATTTTAACCATTTTTAAGTGAGCTATTCTATCTTCTGAAGATTACTTTTTTATTATATGACAAGTATGACAAGCAAGAACTGTTCTCCACCCTGAGCTACCATAGTAAAGTGACTCTGGCCTTTATACAGTTCTTTGTATGTGCCAAACTTGCTCCTTACTCAAAGCTTTCAGACACGCTTTTCCCTCTGCTTAAAATTCTCTTTTCCACCCACTTTACTAGCCAAGTCCTACTGAAGATTAAGCTTAAACATCAGTTCTTTCTCTAATAATGCATACTAGGCAAGATCTCTAGCTACATGTTCTTTCTGTACCCTCTACTTCTGTATTTAGAGGCAATATAGCATAGGGCAATATACCAGATGCCCAAGTTTTAATCTTGGCTCTGTGTGACCTTGAGCAAGTCACTGTATCTCTCCATGTTTCAATTTCTATCTATAAAATGGGAATAATAGACCTGCCTCTAGGTTATTTTGAGAATTATTTAAGTATTTAGAACATGGCCCAGAATTTAGTCAGTGTTACAAAAGTATTAGCAATTACTACTCTTCTTCACAGTACTTGTGAATTTTGTGAAAGCGTTGTTAAATGTCTGTCTGTCCCAATGGAGTTTCTCTTGGTTACCACTGCATTTGCAGAGCTTAGATTGGTGCCTGTCACATCATTGCTAATTCAATATTGGTTGAAAAATTGAATGAACCCTTCAGGTCTCCTCTTATATATTATTGGCTCAGAATATTGTTGTAAAGATCAAATTAAAGAATTCATGGAAATTTTTATTCTAAACTTTAAATCCCAATGTACATCAAGATATTGTTACTGGGATGACCAAGTACAAACAATTGAAAATAAAGTACATTTGAAAAGATGAGGAAGCACATATTAAATTGCCATAATGTATAATATGTATTAGTGTATCCCAAAAGAAACTTCTTGAAATGCTATTTTATGAAATAGTAAAAAGAAAAAATAGAGAATTTTTACTTAGATTAATAAACTTAGCAAATGCTTCAAATAATTGTCCTCATAGGTTTGGAGTATACATCACCCTATGGAGCATTGAAAAATAAATTATCTAACTTCTTTAACCCAGAAATTTACCAACTTACCTTTTCTGTCTATAGAAGTTCCCCCCAAAAAAAAGCTATTAATTATCCATAGAAACTAAGCTTCAAAGAATCTAGTTTGGTAAATGCTAGGGTGGAAGTGATGTGATTTGAGCAAGAGCAAGATCATCATAAATTCAAATGGTCTAAGAATGCTTCAGGTACGAGTTGAAATGTGAGCCATGAAATAAATAGAATAGAATTTAGAAGCCAAAGAGAAAAGAAAAAATCACTCCACAGATAGATAACAAAATGTTAGCCATTGAAATAGTATTAATATGTGGCCAACCTGTCTTGATATCAACTCTCATGGTCTTGCCAAATTTTTGAAGATGTTTAGTAAAAACTATAGAATTATTTATGAAAAAATTTTCACAGAGAAGTTGAGAATTGAAATAGCATTTAAGAAGGAGTGGATTGGGTAAGTGGCACAGAGAAGAGATGGGAAAATATAAATGTTTCTGAGAGGGAGAGGAAAAATGCACAGACAGATTTGCATTCATTGAGAGCACTCCCTTAAGTCTTTTATGTCTATTTTATCATTAAATTCCTCAATAGCAATCCTCTAAAGTGGTTATTACTATCTTACAAATAAGTAATCTGAGGCTCAGAGAGCTTATGTAATGTGTTCAATAACACACAGCGATTTCGACCGTAGTCTAAAATACATACTCTGTTACACCACACCACCTCCTAAATTCAATTAGAAATTAAACACACATGCAGTTTTCTATCCTTTGTTGCCACATGACTATCATCTCATTATGCTGTCAATAATGTCCTTCACACACACATACATGCCCCTCGTATGCCATATCTATACACAACACAGAAAATGTACCCTTCGTATTTCTGAATATGATTGTTCTGTCTTGTATGGTAACCACAAGCCACATGTGGCTACTGAGTACTTGAAATGTGGCTAGTCCAAATTAGTATGTGCTATAAATGTAAAATACACATCAGATTTCAAAAACTTAGAACAATAACCAAAAATAAAAGGTAAAGTCATTAATAATTTTTATATTTATTACATGTTTAATGAAAAATATTTTTAATATATTGGATTAAATATACCATTATTAAAGTTAATTTCACCTGTTTCTCTTTCGTTTTTCAAGTAACTACTAGAAAATTTGTATTTACATATGCAGGTCATATTTATGGCCTATATATTTCCATTGTACAATTTTGGTATATCATAGTAACATTTTTTTTGTCCTCTTACCTACTGGTCTTGAAATTCCCAAGATTTCTCCCATAAGTAAGATTAATCCTTTAAAATGCAAATCTTCTTAAATGTCTGACACATTAAGCTATTATCTTTTTTGAATGAATTTATCAAAATTTAATTCAATTGTCTCAAGAAGCCCTAAATGAATGGGGCTGAAAGAGGGAAAAAAAAAATTTCGTAGACTCAAATTCAAGTAGAGAATGGGGGCGCAGAATGAATGGGTACTGGGTTTGGTGCTACAGGAAAGTGCCCTGATTGGCATGTTCCCAGAGAATGAAGGGCTTAAGGAAGTTGAAAAGAAACTGCAAAATAAAATAATTGCCTACCTGACAGTGTACCCAGAATGAGCCCTAAACATCCATTTTCATGACTTCTCTTTCTAGGATTAAATTTTGTTTTGTAAAAGTTATGACTTTTTGTTTTTTGGGTTTTTTTAATGCCAAAGGCAGACTCTGATCCTATAACTGAATAGAACTTCAGCTCTGCAGTCCAGCCAGGGCTTTCTGGCAGCCCTCAGACTCATCAACTATCATTGACTTCAGTAGGTGTTTGGCTGCAATGGTTGCATTTATGACAAATAATTACCAAGGCCCAATGAAGCTGTTGGTTCAACATCTCAGGCTTGGAAGGAGAAGATAATGGTGAGCAGTGTATTCTTACATCGTTTATTATCACTATTTCTTGTAGAGGGACCTTCCTTACAGTTTTCAATTAATTGTTTCATTATACCTATACTTTTATCCCTTATGTAGAAACATTTTCTTAGGACGTATTACAACCACGTGCTTATCTAAGGCAATTTGCGTGCTCTCCTGACTGAATTTGAGAAATTCAATATGTGTGTTTTAATTGCTGTTTTAAAATATTAAAACATGTAGCAAGTGGTGAAGAAAATGACACTATTTTAGGTCTCTAAGCAATTTAACATTTAGATACCATTATATGTGACTTCTCAGGCAAGGGATATTTGAAGGACAAAATGTGTTTTAAAAATGTGGGAATGGAATCTTATCTTTGGAAATATCGTGTCTACATAAATAACAATGTTATTTGCATATAGTAAAAATAAAATGAATTTAACTCCTTTAAGTGGTGGAAAAACATGGAATAAAGGCCTCAGTCCCACAATTGTTAACTGGGTCAATTACTTCATGAAGTTTGTTTCTCTTTTGTAAGACAAGGATAATTAATTCTCCCTTTTGGTGTTAGAGCGAGGAAATAAAATTGATAGACTATAAGTCACAACACCTATCACCACCTGGAACGGAATAGATGATGACTTTCTCAGTGCTGTTCCTCCATTTTTAAAGTAGAGGGCATTACCTCTTTCACTCAAATATCTTCACTGATGAATTGGAATGTCCTAGAATGAGCCAAAGTCTTCTTGGTGTATTCTCAAATCTACTGTTCCAGCCACAGAGCATCCATCTCTGGGATGCTGTTCAAATGGCACTCCTTCCCCATTTTCAAAGGCACACTTTTGCTTCTCTTGCTGGCAAAATGAAAAACTGGCAATATTTCCTATCCCAGATGAGCTACCAGCTTTACTCTTTCAACATTTGCATTTTTACCACTATCTAGTAGCCTTTCTTTATGAAAGCAGTTTTCATTTTGCCCTTAGGTATTTAATTAGAGAGCTTTTCCAAGATTGTGATATGATGACAGGAGCAGAGATTTTATCTCAGCCTCCAAGACTGTGACTTTTTTCTCTCCTGGAAAGTTACAGGACCACTGATTTCGGCTCATTAATCAGGAAGAGCTTTCAAATAAGCAGAACCTTCCAAAAATGGAGCCAGCAGCCTCAGCAGGTAATAAGTTTCCAATCATTGGTGGTGCTCCAACAGATGCTATAAGACAACTTGTTTATTCACTGAGTTTAATCAGTTTCTACTTTGTGTCTGTGATGGGGTACTGGGGATAGAAAGTAAGACAGACAAGGTCCGCGAGTCAAGATGCTGCTGACCTAATAAGGGAGACAAATACAAAAGCAAATAATGTTATATTTTGCTAAATGTGTGAAAAGCAATTATCAGGATATAGAAACACATAGGAGGGAACAAATACCTACTGAAGAATTCCTATGTGAAAGAACGTCCAAGTGAGATCTAAAGACAATATGAAGGTAAAAACAGCAGAAGATAACATATTTAAACAGAGACAGTATAAGAAAAGTCTAGAGTGGAGAGAAAATAAAGCAACAACAATAAAACCTGAAAGAATGAAATGAACAAAAGAAATGGGAGTGGCAGGAAAAGAATCTGAAAAAATAAGCAGGAACCCACACAAGGAAATTTGAAGAGTTTAGATTTTTACCCCAACTGAAGCCAGGATCCACTGGTGCTTTTCATCAGATTCTGAGCTTGGGAGTCTGGCCCCAGCCCTGAACTCCAAGAGGGTGACTGGAAACCTACTCAGCTCCTTTTACACTGCTAATCCAGGGGAGAGCTCTCTCTGGCAGAGGGATATGGCATCTCTGACCTGGGAGAGTGAAGGGAAAAAGAAGGTGGTTCTAAACTTCCTGGGTTTTGCTTCTTCATTATTATATCTCTTAAAAAGCCAAAGAAAAGGAAAATTTCCAAGCAATCCTTATAGGGCCTGTAGACAAATGAGTGCCCCATCAACCAGAGATGCATTTAGTGTTTATCTGCAAAAAAGGAATTCCTTTCCACAGAATCTGTCAGCACCCCAAAGATAAATTTACATCTTTAGCAAAAGAAAAAAAAAATATATATATAAGAAAGATCTCACAGAGGGAAAACAAAGTCTGTATTACTGATTTCTTCAGGAACAGGTTAATTTCTTCCCTCAACTCCCACGTCCATAGTCACAAAAACATAAAAAATTTCTAGTGGAGAGAATAACTCTTTTTCTCTAAATAACTAACCTCATTAGTATAATAATAGTTACATTAATTGAGCATTTGCTATGTGCCAGAAACATATTAAATTTTTAACATGAATTGCCATATTTAATTCTCACATGACTGAGAGGCAGGTAGGTATTATCATTATGCCCATTTTATAGATAGGTAAACTGAGGCTAAGAGATTGAGTAACTCACTCACCATAACAAATTCGTAGTGATAGAGCCAGAGATTCAGACTTAGAATTTCAACCTCTACATACAGGTTTCAAGAGGCAGAACTTGCACGACCTGCATCAGCAATATCTGGAGTACTTGGTAAAGATGCAGATTCTTCAACACCCCAGGCCTGCGGAGTCAGAATTCCTAGAAGTGGGGTTCAGGAATCATTTTAATCAAATACCCAGGGTGATTTTTATGAACATTGAAGTCTGAGAAACACTCCACTCCCTCTACCATTCAGATACTAATTGATTAAATTAAATGTTCTAGCCCTCTAGGGAAAAATAATCTAAGGTAGGAACATTAGCTTTTGCTATATTTGATTCTGATGGCTCGGAGCAGCAAAATTGTCAAACTGATAAGGTGGAATCTAGCACTACTCACCTCAATGTTATACCTTTAATTAAAGCTGGGGCTACTCACCACAGTCGGCACCCTGTGGCGCCCCTGTTCTTGTATCAGGAGCAGCTTTTCCCAACTGACATAACTGAGAGCACTGTGATGAAGTGCAAGGAGCAACAGCTCTGTCCCTTACTAATGGTGTAAAAATAGAAGTTATTTAAATTCTCTGGGCCTCAGTTTTATTTGTGAAATGGGAATAATAATTCTCAGGAAACAGCTTTATGGCAAAGAATAGATTAAATTTTTACCTCATTCTTTATGTGAAACTTATACAGCCTAAAGCCTGAGCTGTAAGAGATATTTAATAAATGGCGATGTTGATTTTTATAAATAGCCCAGCGCCTGGGCTATTCCTTCTATTTTCTGTGTGATTTAAGGATAAAAGCAAAGAACCTGGCTTTTCAATTAGACGGTTATGGGTTCAGGTCCTGACTGTCCATCACTAGCTGTGAGACCTTGAGCAAGTTACTTAAGCACTTTAACTTTTATCTTCTCACTCATGACACAGGAACAAATACTTGTTTCCTACAGTTCTTTTAAGAATTAAAAGAAATAAAGTACACAGAGTTCTTCGTGTATAGTAAGCACTAACCACCTGTTGCTTTATCTCTCATTTTAAAGCCAAATTACCTTGGTTTCTCAACAACCTTAGAAAGCAGTTTGTTATAGTTTTATCATTGTGATTTTATCGAATTCTCATTTCTTTCAAGTCAGTAATATAGTAATTTAGTAATGTTTTATTAATTTATTGATTAGAACCTAAACATCATCTAAATATTAGATACAAAACATTTCCTTTATACTGATTTCCACTCCTTCCTTATCTACCTAAAGGTAATTCATCCAGAATTTGTTCCCTTAGAGACCATACAGTGCAAGCTGTTTCTTTTCCAGGCAAGACATTGGCAGCCAAAAGAAGTGAAGCAACAGAAAATCCAGGTCAGCTGCAAAGATGATTAAATAGTTAGAAAATGAGATTTGTGAAAAATAATTTTAAAATATAGAAGTTGTTTCTTCTGGAGATATTGAGCACAATTGAACGATGATCTTGATGATCAAATGCCTATGCTACAGGAAAGGGGCTACTCGATTACCCTCACTTTCCACAGAAGACAAGGGTCTCTGGGCCTAATTACAGCATGAGGGATTTAGAGTTAATATATGAAAGATGATGGTAACAACAGCTGTCAGGTTTCTCTGATTCCTTTTCTATTATCCTTTATAAATCTCCCAGAATCATAATTCAAATGTCAGGCTTTGACCACATGTATTACTTCTCTAAGCTTCATTCATTCACTCAACACACAATTGGTGAGCAGTATTTCTGCACTAAGCTCTGTGTGGGCTCTGGAGATACAAGAACCAGATGGACATGCTCACTTTCCTTATGGCATCATAGTCCAATTGGAGTACATATTATGCTCAGTGTCCTTAGAAAGGTAGATCTACAGTGCAGTAATCATTTCCTTTTTCAGGAACTTTGGAACTTTCTACAACACTCTATTTAGTAAAGATAATAAATTTCAAATTCCGTAGTATGTAATTCAATTTCTTTCAAGATCTTACCCTCCTTTCCAGTTTCGTCTCTCAACATTCTCAAAACATGCCCCAACTACACATAGTTATTTTTTACCTTAGAGTTTTGGCTTATGCTGTTTCTTCTGTTTGGCATACTCTGCTCCCCACCATCACTGACCCCAGGAAGTAGAGTAGTTCTCCAACTCAGTAATGGACACGTCGTGAATTCTGTATATCAGTATCACTGATAGATTGTGAGCCCCGAGAAAATAGGAATCATGGAACTTCATGGTGGTTTAGTGCTTAGCAAAGGATGTGGCTCGTATTATGTAATCAATATGTGGATGATGAATATAAGAAGGAAGAAAGGAAAGAAGGAAGGGACAGAGGGAAAATGGGAACATGAGAAAAAAAGAGGGTGGAAGGAAATGAAGGAAAGAGTCTCATGTGATGGGATATTTCTAAGTCTTAACTGTATCTTATCTTTCCCAAAGGCCTCTTTCCACTCTCTGCACAACCCATCTACCTCAGCCTCTGCCCCCAGCTTGTAACCCACTATAGAAACTAAAGGAAAAATAAAATCGACTTGAGTCAGAAAGACTCAGACACACCTACAGAGCAAGCTTTTATAATAGCGAATTCAGATAAATGACTGTGGCTGAGGACAAAGGGAAAAGGAGAAACTCTCAGATCAGAGAGGAAGACACAGAAAAATGTGAAGACTAGTAGGGCTAAGGTTTAGAATGGGAGGGTGAGGAAGAACCTTCTTTGGAGTGTACCTGAGAGCTGAGGCCAGACTGACTAAGTTCTACATTGTCATGCTTCCTCACATCCAAGGAGGACCAATTGTTCAGAGTTAGCCTTGGCCCGGAGAGCATCTGTTTGGAGATAACTGGCCAGGGCACTGAAGATGCTTCCCTGGCTTCTGCCCACCTTAATCATCCTGGACTTTTGCAATCCAGAGATCTGGTATGAGGATCATTGTAATATAAACTGTAACAGTCGGCTCTTCTTTTTGTAATGGAAGTGCCTGACTTAGGCTTTGATTGCAGAGACCTCCACTTCAATAATGGCTATGTGGAGGGAAGCCAGCCACAGACTAAACAAAGAGCTAGATGCCAGGTGCCCAGCCCCCATGTCAGACTTCTTTCTTTTAAAGATCCATTTTGATTTCTATAACTGACTATCTTCACTTTAAATTCCAACTCTTAGATTTTAAATTCACCAAGAAAGAGTAAGCCCACAAAACCCTAGGCCCCACCTTTAATTCCAATAAAAGCAGAACTCCAGGACTGCAGTCTCTCTACCTGCCATCTTACTGTGTGTCCCCAGGTATGTCATGTAAGTTCCAAGGCCTGTAAGTAATAAATCTTCTTTCTTTTTTTTCCCCCAAGTTTCCTGATGGTTATTGCTGTGGGCATGGGTCCTAATAAGAACCATGAGGTCTGGTCCAGCCACAATATTGGTTATTGATAGGCTGAAATCAACACAAAACAGATATGGACATTTGTAACATGAGAGTTATATGAAATAATTCAAAACTGTCCATTCTGGGTTGAATTCAAAATATTTTTTTAAAAAGAGCACAATTACTAAGACTTCCTGGATGGTCGCCAAGTTCCCCTTAGCATTGTCCTGCAGCAGATTTTATGAAATGTGGGAGGACACTCCCATGACCACCAGAACAGGCGATGGGAAAATTAATTTATAACCCGTATTAATTTCCTAGGGCTGATCTAACAAATTATCATAAACTGTGGCTTAGGACAACAGAAATTTATTATCTCGGAGTTCTGGAGGTTAAAAATATTAAGTCAAAGGACAGCAAAGCTCTCTTGGAAAGCTCAAAGAAGAATGTTTCCTTGCTTCTTTTACCTTCTGGTGGTTGCTGACAATCCTTGAAGTTCATTGATTGTGGCAGCATAACTTCGATTTCTGCCTCTATGTTTATATGGCTGTTTTCTCTGTCTCTTCTTATAAGGATACCAGTGATTGTATTTAGGGTCCACCCTAATCCACTATGACCTCTTCTTAACTTTCATCTTAATTACATCTACAAAGGCCCTATTTCCAAAGTCACATGTACAAGTACCAGGGTTTAGTAACCGAACATATCTTTTTGGAGGAAAAAATTCAATCTGCAACTGAATGCTAAATGTTATTTCTTATCACAGCCTACAGTGAACTGGTGAATTAGATGCTGTAATGTGATAACTTACTCTAACACAACTATTGGGAAAATCCCATCCAAAAAATGACTCAACTACACTAGAATTTCCTAATTAGTGTTCTGCAGAGTACTGTTTCTGAAGATGTAATTAGCTGTGCTGTGACTCAAGGGTTATGTATCTATTAGGATCCCAGTTAGAGAAGCAGAACCAGTAGGTTAGATATACCATGTTCAATGTCATATATCATTTATTATATATTGTATATCATATAGCATATATATTATATAGCATATATATCAAATAGTTTATATACAAAAGATTTTATCTTATGTAATTATGGGAACTGCTGCAGAAATCTCTGCAAAGTTATCTTCTTATCTGTTATTGAAGCTTGAGGTCCACAGAACAGGTAACAGGTAACAAGGAAAGATGGATGTATAGTGGGAAGAATAAGGATTGGAATCCCTTAAAACAGCTGAAACTCACGTTAGTTCTTATTGCTTCTGACCTTGATGGCATGGGCGTCCTCTTGGAGAAGCTGGGGCCCTTCATCGTGGAGCTAAACATACACATGGCGCATGAGTTGGAGAAGCTGAAGGAGGATTCATGGAAAAGTGGAGCAGTTACAGGCCCAGGGGCTGCCTCATATCAGTGAGGTGAGCAGCAGATAAGCAACAATGTGTGAGAGCTTCAAAATGGCTGCTGCTTCGTTTCCACCTTCCAAGCATTCCACAAGAATGTTTCTTGTGGTCTAGCCTAACCAAAAACATACAGAGAAGGAAATTCTGGGAAATGTAGTTCGGCCTAGCCAAGTTGACACATTACAAAGCCACCATAAGTCCCATAGCCAACAGATTAGGCCATTCGTTATCTCTCTGTGAGAGACTCATTAGCCCATCAGTATATCGAAAGCTCAGCAAAGTTCCTGAGTTTAAAAATAAATAAACTATTCAACTTTTATATAAGATTTCCCACACTTTTAGAATAGCTGACTTTGGAAATTATTATTATGAACTTATTATGGAAACTCAGTGATTGTTTATTGGTGTGATAACTGGTTTTTGATATATTTCTATGAATAAATCCCAGAAAAACTCTGTAATGAGATGCTGTGATTCTTTAGAATGTCAGTGTATGCATTGGGTACTAAGTAGAGAAGCATTTCTTGAATTTACTGAGCAATATACTCAGTCATTCTCGATTTCAAGAAACGTCTCAAACCATCCTTAAGTAACCTATTTGAAATGTGGTAGCTCTATCTTATTTGTATTAAAGGCCTAATAATAAGTAAAGCCCTTCTGATTTTCTATATAAAAGTGATTCTAGTTAAACCTCCTACAGAAGCAATACACACCCCACCCACATCTTGCAACGTACAGTCATCGTATTAAACATTTTAAAACTAGATTATAAAAAGAGCTACCATTTGTGGCAGCATAACAGTTAAGAGCATGGATTCTGAAACCAGACTGCCTGAACTTAAAATCACCTCAGTCTGATCAGGCTACTATGATGGTATACCATAGTCTGGGTGACTTATAAACAACAGAAATTTATTTTTCACAATGCTAGAGACAGAGAAGTCCAGGATCAAGGCACTAGCAAGTTTGGTGTCTGGGAAGAGTCCTCTTCCTCTTTCATACACCACTGTCTTTTCACTGTACCATCACATGGTAGGAGGGGTGAGGGACTCTCTGGGGTCTCTTTTATAAGGCACTAATTCTATTTATGAGGATGCCACCCTCATAACCTAATCACCACCCGAGGGCCTCAGTCTATAGCAAGCATAGACTCTGAAACCAGACTGCTTAAACTGGAAACTCAGTTCTACCACTTATTAGCTGTGTGATATTGGATAAATTACTTAACTGCTCTGAGCCTCAGTTTTCTCACATGTAAGATAGGATATTAATATTTCCCCCTTTATAAATGATAATGAGTATTAAAGGATTTAATATTTGTAAAGTGTTTTAAACAGTACTTGGCACATTGTGAATGGTGCACGTGCATGTGTACGTGTGTCTGTCTGTCTGTCCAGCTCCTCACAACAACCCCTGGAGAGCCTATATTAGTATTCCAGTTTTATAGATGAGGAAACTAAGTTAAATAGAGGTGAAATGTTCTCCCTTAAATCACATAGTCTGAGGCAGAGGCAGGACATGTCCCTAGACAGCTCTGACTCTAAAACATAGTCTCATTCCACAAAGCTATGGCACCTTCTAAGCAGTGCTGTGGCTCTCTGAGACTTCTTCCTAAAGTCTCGAAAGACAAAATCAAATTGACTAGGTCCAGAAATGGAATTAGTCCTTCTCTCCAGGGGTGCTAAAGTTGTTGCTGTCACTCATTCTTGACCTAGACTCGATATAAATGCAGAACTTAGAATGAAATGCTCCATGGGTTTATGTGGCCCTGAGCTTACATGGTCCCTAGAAAGTTCTTTAAATACTTTCAATCAAGGGCTCAGAAAAATTTTTAAAAATAACCTTGCACATACAATTAGAAACTGGCATCTGGGGAATTAAATATAAGAGGTGAAATTGTCTATTATTTTCAGGGACTACTGGAAGGGAGGTGCTTTGAAGAAAGTGCCTGCTCTCTCAGGACCCACACAGAAGGGTCTGACATGACTTGATGGCAGAGCTCACATGAGCTCAACGGCAGGTGCTCTGAGCCAAGACACCCTCCTCTATTAGCAGGTCAGAGATAGAGAGAGACATGTCTGGAAGGGTCTAGGACAGGTTTAGCTGTGTTACTATGATTATAGTGACTATAACAAAAACCTAAGTCAGGAAAATATTTTAAAAGCAAGTATCAAATAATTCCTTTGACATAAAAATCATGTACCGATGTGCGTATGTTTGAGAAACATCAAAAATAAATTTTCACATGTCTACAACACTTCAAGGAAGTTGAAAGATGCCTTCAGAACATCAGATCATTGTTTCACTACAAGCTGTGAAACAGTGAAAAAGGAGAACAGAGGTTTTGCTCCCACTTCTCCAGGAGGCATTTTTTGATTCCTGCATTGATCTCATCTCTCTGGACTCACTGTCAGTACAGTCAATGCTACATGTTTTGAATCCATGATTCTTCTACGTATTAGCTGAGTGACCTAAAGCAAGTTACCTAACTTCTCTCATCCTGTTTCCTCAATGTCAAAATGAGAAAACTCATACCAACCTCACAGGGTTACAATAAAAAGGAACTTTAGTAATTACAAAGATACTTACAACAGTGTTTGACACACAATAATTGCTCAATAAATTTTGATAGTTCTTGGGCTCTCCACATTCCTACCTCCTGTCTCTCATAGACCATGGTACTTGATATGCTCATTGGGAAATATTGTGAGACTTATGAGAACTTGGAAACATGTTTTTGAGATTTTTAACTATAAAATCATCAAAACATGGGTCAAATCACAGACATTTGAAGTCAGCCTAAAGATAGAAAATGATTCTTAAGGAAGAATAAGTCCTGATTTATGGTATTAACTTTGTAAAACATTGAATGTATAAGCATCCATGAAAGCAAGTTGGTGGCTCCATCAGAATTCACTTGGATAAAAGTGACAGAAGCCCAACTCAAATAATAATAATGGTAATTTATGAGCTCCTTTGGCTGAAAAATCAGGGAGATCTTATTTCAGGTCCTAAAAAAACAAGCACTCAAATAATGTCATCAGCAACGTTTCTCTCTCCATTTCTCTGTTTTGCTTTTCTCTGCATTGGCTTCATTCTAAGGCAAGCCTTCAACCACAGTAGCCAGTGACTGTGGGCAGCTCGCATGGCCTTGGCTGCACCATTATTATCCAAGAACCTTACAGTGTTTGGTCCACTGACATAGAATCCCATAGAATATCTCCAAGGAACCCACTTTACAGAAAAGCAGGCGATGCTGTGGACACATATTAATAAGATGCACTGGTCCTAGTATGTACCATGCTAACAAGCAGCAGCTGTCCTGATAAGCAGTGATATGGCCATTTGAAGGCACTGCTGGGACATTGGCTTGGGATTTATCTCCACTGAATTACTTTCTGGAATTTTTCCTCAACAAAGAGAGTTACCTTGCCCAAGATAACTCTGTTTGATGCAGGAGTAAAAGAGGTCTGAATCCCCTGCCTCAATTCAAGATGATCTGAGCAGCTATATCAGCACCCAAGGTCCCCATGGGCCACTGTTGCAACCACACATGTGAGTGACTTCCTCTGCCCAGTTGTGCCCTTCTCGTTTGCTTATAGGTGAAATTCCTGACATTATTTCCCAAAATCCTTCCTGCCTCTCAAAGTCTGTTTTCCTTGTGCCGCTGATCTGAGACAATAGCTAACGTCTATGAAATGATTATTATATGCTAAATACTTTGCACCTTTTAACTCATTCGGGGCTCATCAAAAAAATAATATTATCCCCATATGACAAATGTGAACCTTTAAGTTTAGGGAGCATTAAATGACTCACATAAAGCCTAATATGATGATTTTGAAAATTAGATTTGCAACAAATATATCCTTCACATTGATCGCTTATGGAAATTTGGAATTCCACTGAGTTTTTCATTATCTGCAAATATATCTGATGATCCATGACATGTGGTAAATTGTAATTGCTGAAGCTCTATTTATATCACTTACATTCTAGTCTTCTGGCAGCAGTGGCTATATGTTAATGGGGCTCTGTCATACTCTCATAAATTCCAGGAGTCGACTGTACTTATTTTGACCAAATTCTAGTATATAAGACTGGTAAAAGTAAAATAAATAAAAGGAAAAGAAAGATGTTAATATTTATTGACTATATACTTTGCCCTGTGCTAGTGTTCTTCAAACTTCTTTTACTTCAATCCATAGTAAGTAATAGAGTTTTCATAGTGACCTGGTATATATGTGTGGATGTGTGGATATGTATTAGAAACTGAAGCAAAATTTTTTCACTATCTGATACATACCCTCATTAATGTGACACACTCTGGTATTTTCTATTACATTTGCATGTTTTTAAGTGGGTTACAACTCACTATAGATTTCATACTAAACAATCACAAATAACCATTTGAAACACTGTTTTTGCCCAATGCTAAGACTCTTCACACATATTTACTAATTTAGCACTTGTAAAAACCATCCAAAGAACGAGTTATTATCATTTCATTTTTATTATAATGAGGTACATGTTTTAACAACTATCTTAAGATCCTACAACTCATAGATGACAGAGCTGGAATTTAAACAGATTAAACTACTAAATTGTTTTATACATATTTCAACCTCTTGGTCAGCATTCAAAATGCTTAAAAAGGAAAGAATAGAAGAAAAAATGAAGAAATATAGGTGTTTTCTCCACCTGTTTTCTTTACCTCTTATACCAGCTTCACTACCAGTACTAGGAAAGAGATCAGAGCTCGAAAATTGCCCCAAACTCAATGGAGATGCCAGTAACTGATGGCAAATGGTGACCGCCTTGCCATTCCCTACGAGAATTTGTGAAATTGAGTATATAGCTCAAGAAAACTAATCTTCCTATCTAGTTAATGTGTTTTCTAATCTCCATGCAAAAACACACAGAGGTAAGGATGGTGTTGTTTCTCATCGTTCTGGTTGTAAGCACAATTTTTTTTGCTTTTTTAGAAGTAAAAGAAATGTCAAGTCAATCAATACTGCTATTGGCTTTTTTCTGGAAATCAATAAAGTGAGAACATTTTCCCTGATGGAACTTAAACACTTTATTTGCTCTGGAGTTTTGTAGATAAATTCGAGGGAATTGTGATATATTCTCAAAGCATATGCAAATTTTAGTTTTTATTAGCATCTGTGGGAAAGATGAATTTGAGGGACAAAGTTCCCTTAATCAGTCTCCAACTTCTTAAGCAACACAATTTTCATAAACAACACATACTGATATAAAATATACAGAGTATCTTCCACTCCATGCAATTTTTTTTATTTTCTACTACTTCTCAAATGTATATTTTATGATGCAAATGTAAACCATGGTAGTTAACAAGAGCTATAATTAATATCTTTTCCATTAGAGTGGTGAGGCAGAAACCAATTTGTATAGGATCATGCAAAGAAGAAAATAAGAAATTTTAGACAAGATTTTATAAAATATTCTATAGATTAAATGTTACCCCAATTAATTCTAGACAGAAATCATGTAAAACTGACAAATAGGTTTTTAAAATTAATTTAAAAAGCAAAAGGCAAGAATAACTGAGTCATTTCTAAAGAAGAAAAAATACCTGTGCGTTTTGGGAATGAATGGACATCTGCCCTAGAACAGGGCAAACGTTGGTGTGTATTCAGTCACCTGAAGAACTAATAAAGAACACAGAGGCCTAGATGTGTCGAAATAATTTAAGACCCACATCTCTGTATTTTTACCAAGATTTCTAGGTGATTTTGATACCCATCAAAGTTTGATAATCATGCAATATAGTGCTTCCAGTGAGATAAAGGCAGAAGTTTATGGAGAGGTTATTGATTCCTAAATAAAGATTCATAATCTCTCCAGAATATATAACTTAGCTCCTTGCCCCTTTGTCCATCCCCCTTCTCAAGAATATGGAATAGAGACCAGGAAGTGTAGCAGCCATGGTGCAACTGTGAGGCAAAAAGCCTGATGGTTAAATTCTACATCTATGGATGGCAGAAAACAAATATGAAAAAAAAAAAAGGCTTCCTGACAATATCCTCAAATAACTCTGTATGACCTCCTCCTACTCACATAAGGCAAATAAATTGCATCTGTTTAAGCCATTGCTGAGACAGGCTATGATAGAAGAAGCCTTCATGTCCTATAAATCACAAAGGAATGGGCAAAGGGAAATTTTCACAGGACACACTGTCATTTCAAATTTAAGAATCAGCTAGATGGAAGGAAGGAGGAGACAGTAGAGTTTAGGGGTTAAAGAAAACAAATCAGAATGCTTGAGTTTATAATGAGTTTCTGCCATATACCTACATTTGTGTATATGGAAGCAAGTTATTTAATCCTTCTGTACCTTAGTTTCCTCATCTGTTGAAAGGAATGATTATTGTATCAACATCGTAGCATAGTTGTTAAGTATAAAACAGTCATCAGAGGTGATGGTATTAAAACTATACTGGGCCCATCATATGGCAGGTACATGTGGGAGTACAGGGAGCTGAGCTACTGTCCTAATAGCTGCACTCCCAGAGGCAGTTGTACATTATGCATTGTGGGTGCCTGTTATCAATTTTTCTTTGTAGGTCTGTATTATCAGTTAATTCACTTAGAATTCAGAAGGGCTGATCAAAAAAAGTACTTTATGATTTGATTGAGCAATATGCAGGTTGATGATTTTTGCAGCTATCAGATGTGGGCCATAGATGGATTCCAGAGTAGACCATGTAGCTTTCCTCTCTGTCATCTCTATTCTGTTATCAGATAATTTCTATTTGATCAGTCACTGCCTGTTCAGTTTTCTGTACTTGGCCAAAAGTATTTCTAACTCACTCTTATTTTTGACTTTCTCCTGAGGCCACTCCTGAAATCCAATGAGTTTGTTTTAAAATGTACCCAGGATTTTGTTTTTTGTTGTTTTTTTGTTTGTTTTTTTGTTTGTTTGTTTTCAGATATGGTGAGGCCAGCAGATCAGGAGGAAATTGCCATTAAAAAGAGTTTGTTCTTTATAATTCCCATGAGGAGAGGGCATTCCATACCATTCAGGGCCACTCGGAGAAGCACCAGGATCAGTCAGGACGAAGGAGTCAGGGGAAAGCATGAACAAGAGCCTTTTTGTGGCTTTTGTGGGAAGGAATGGGTGAGACAAGGTAAGCAGCTTAGGTTTGGTTAGTTTTAATCATTTCTGAGGACTCTGGGCCTTGGAGGTGGTCCCTAGTTGTCTGGCACCTGGCCTTGGGATGATCAGGGCAGAGAAATATTGCCTTCTGGAGTGCTGAAGTCAGAGAGAGGAGATGGTTCAGAGTGTGGGCTTTGGATTGGCTTGTTTGCATATCAAAAGTGTGCTCACAGGCAAGTCATTTTTTATTTCAAGGAATTAGGTAGCTCTGGGAGGTGTAGTCTGTTCCTGATCACTGAGGCTCCCAAGATATCAAAGTATCATACGATAAGGAAAATAAAACAGAATTAATATAGATTTAGGCTCCAGTTGGTTGATTTACAGTATTTCAATTGTGTGTATTTTAAATTTTCTTTGCCATGTAAGTGTCCAATTCTGATAATCTTACAAATAAATATGTTACTGTTAAAAACATATGTTTTCAAAACAAAATTACTCAAGTGTTCAGATTGTTCGGGCTATACTGTTTGGGGGTCTTTATTTTCCAGATAATTGCTGTGACTTCACTGTGAAGAGGCAGACTTAGTCAGTTAAGCCTCTGAATAAAGAGATACTTTCCAGTTTGCATTTAGATAAGATTAATTGTAGTGCCTACACAGTTACTACAATTAGTCTAATATATATAATTATTCTGTATCATGCATACACCCAAATGCTGATCATACTATTTTGCTCCAAATAACTCAGAAACTATACCATATTTTAGTGGGAGTAAAGGGTTATAGCAAATCTCAAGAGACAAGTGTTTTTTTCAGTAAAACACCATAATTTTTTTCAAGTGTTCTTTAAGCCTCACTTTCTCCAGACTTGTAAGCACCCTGTGAATAGAAAACATGCCTGCCTTACGTCAATTAACTCAAGACTGACACACAGTACAAGCTTAATAAATATTTGGCAAAAGAATGAATAGTGAAGAAAGAAATTAATGTAAATAATGAATTAATTAATATAATATAAATTAATGTAAATATGAGCATTAGTGTATTTTCAGTCAGTGAGGAAAAAGTTTCTCTAGAAGTCTGTTAAATTAAGTCTCTAAAGTTTACTTCTCCATTTCTTACAAGCACAGGAAGGGGTATCACAGTCACATTAACCAATATAGTGCTACACAAATCACTGCTCTTAAATTTTACCCATCAAAATTCCCAAAAATTCCAAATAACAATCCAACCAAACTCCCGAATCATAAACTTATATTAATTTGTATAGCTCAGTAGTTTGTAAAGCTCTGTTAGAACCTATGTGCAACAGTGCACAAAAGTTCATCCTTGGTGCATTGGTGCAGTCACTATGGAAAACGGTCTAGAGAGTTCTCAAAAAAATTAAAAATAGATCTACCATATGACCCAGTGATTGCACTTCTGGATATTTATCTGATGAAAATGAAAACACTAATTTAAAAAGTTCATTGCAGCATTATTTACAATAGTCAAGATATGGAAGCAACCTAAGTGTCCATCAATAGACCAATGGAGAAAGAAGATGTGGTACATATATACAATGGACTATCACACAGCAACAAAAAAGAATGAAATCTTGACATTTACGACAACATGGATGGACCTAGAGGGTATTATGTTAAGTGAAATAAGTCAAACAGAAAAAACAAATATTATGTGGTTTTACTTATTCATGGAATATAAAACAAGACAAAGCAAAGTAATAAAGAAAACAAAACAAAAATAGACTCATAGAAACAGAGATTAAGGGATGGTTGCCAGAGGGGAGGGGGATAGGAGGGTGAGGGAAGATGGTGAAGGGGAATATAGTCAATATTATGACAAATTTGCATATGATAACTAGAATTAGTAGGATGATCATATTGTAAGATATAAAAAATGTCTAATCACTATATTATACACCTAAAATTAATATAACTAATATAATATTATATAACAGCTATACTTTTTAAAAAAATACATAATCTCATTTACTTTTTACAGCCACCTTTGAAAGGTAATTAGGACAATCTCACGCTCCCATCAGCTCAGGCATTTACATAATTAGGACAATCCCATGCTCCCATCATTTCATAAGCCTCCCAAATTTTGAGCCTCAAAAAAAATCAGAGCGAGTGGGTATTAGGCACTTTCATTAGGTTGCTGCACTCAGAAATCTCAAAAATGTTAAGAAGCAGCTCAAATTATCCTGTCTGCCTGCGTCTTACATGAATAAGGAGACTTTTGCTCTAAAGGTTAAATAATGCACCCAAACAGCCACTGAGCACAAGGGCAGTGATTAAAGTTCAAATTGCCTGCCTTTTTTCAATCTATCTGGTTGAAAGTTATCTGTTAGAATTATTATTATAGTAATAAAATTGCTGATCTTAAGTTCTTTGAAGCCACTGATATATGCATTTAGCACTTTTGTGCCCTCATTCTCTGTGTCTTTTGCACCTCGGGGATCTCCCTACAGTCCCATACCCCATCTTTTCTCTAGCTCCCACAACTTTGGAAAAGCAGTCTAACAAATTCATTCACTGGCTCTCCAGCAATAAAAGCCTTGTTCTGTAGCTTCTGCTAGTTTCTACGATGTAAGCACTCCCTCTGTCTCCAATTTCAAGAATGCGACGTCTTTAACAATGGAATTATAGAATTCTTGAAAAATTAACCATCAGCGACTAAATCAATGATGAAGATCATTTGTCACTCTCTGAAAGGCATTCGTATTTACTAAGATAGTGCTACCTCCCAAAGTATGGTCTCACTGGGAGCATCATATCACCTGAAAAATGATCGAAAATGTAAATTCGTGGGCCCTACTCCAAACTCGAATCAGAAACTCTGATGGCGGGGCTCAGGAACCTCTACTTGAACAAGCATCCAGGTAATTCTTGTGCACACTAAAGTTTGAGAAGCACTGTACTTAATGATAGTGCAATATCTAACATATAATTCGTATCTGTATTAGTTTGCTAGATCTGTCATAACAAAGTACCATAGACTGGGTGGCTTATACAGCAGAAATTTATTTCCTTAGATTTATGGAGTTCAGAAGTCCATAATCAAGGTATCATCAGCTTTGGTTTCATTGGGATGTTTTTTCCTTGGCTTGATGTCCTTGTAGATGGCCCTTTATCTTTACATAGTCTTTTCTCAGTGTGTGTCTGTATCCTCCTCTTCTTATAAGTCATATTGAATTATGGCCCATGCCAATGACCTCATTTAACTTTAATTATCTCTTATATTCTTAGGTGCTGTTAGTTAAGACTTCAACCTATGAATCTTGGGGTACACAATGCTACATAAATGAATACAAATAAGATGGAAGAGAGAAGCAGAACCAGTTCATTGAAAGGCTAATCTAACTACTTCTGAACATGGGCTTCACTTACTGAATTAGTAAGCAGGGAGTGACTTAATATCAAAGCACTCAGTAGTCATATGAAACAATTTGTACTCATATGATTTTAGTTTTTATTAACAAATTTGTTTATTATTCTTGTGAAATCTAGAGTTAGAGATACTTGCACTGAGCATATCTAACTGATATGTGACATCATCATTTGGTGCCCAAATTCACTTCTCCATCACAAAATGGGGGCTAAAAAGGCCTCTTTCTGTTTGGTGTCCTTTCTTTATAATGTCAGGCATTAAGAGCTATTTTTCAAGACCCATATATACCCAGACACACAAATACATAAAATAAAAGTGGGAATACAGTACACTCTCTTTTTTGATATAATGAAGTCTGCTACTTAGAGTCACTTAATTATTAAACTCTGATTTGGAATACTTAATAATTCTACTTTGCCAAGTTCATTGACATGTGTCCAGTAGTGGTATTTGAGTACTTTATTCTAAAAGAAACAGTGCTTTAGACTTATACTTAGTGTTGCATTAGCAATCTCACATTCTGAAATTGTTTATGATAAAATTATATTCTTGAAGTTTTCTAGCATATTCTTCGGAATTTAAATCGTGAATATATCTTGACTCCTTGCACATATAGAGAACTATTCTAAGACTTAATGCCATTCATATCTTGAATGTTTCCATACTTTGTACAGGAAAGGAGAGCAAGTGTGAAAATAATTACTTATTTTTAAAAATTAAGGTAAAAGTAGAAAATATCATTTTATGATCCCCAAATTTGATCCCAGATGGCTTCAAAGAAAAAAAATAACACATCATCATTAGCAAACTCCCCAGGCAGAAGCTGACATATCGCCTTTGATTAAATCTAATGCATCACATGTTTTTTGTAACTAGATCTGACAGATAGTTCCCATGGCATATCAACCCAAAACTATTCAAATACTGCTCACAGTGCAACTCGCTTTTCTGAATTTAGAACACCAATTTTCTCAAACAGGATAAAAGTTCTTCTGATTCTCCCCAGGATTTCCTGAAAAAAGAACCATGGCATCTCAGAGGGAAGAGAGACATTGGTGTTCACAAAGTTCAATTTCCCACTAATTGAGAATTCCCTTTACACTATCCATAACAAGCTGTCACCAATCTGTGCTTGTGAGCTTCCTGTGACAATGCAACTGCTGCCTTAGTGGGATCCCGTTGGAACCTATTCTGCACTGTAGGGCAGCACTAAGTTGCCAACTCTCCCACAAATTATAGATCAGATATTTCAACTCCACTGTCAGAATCTTTTACGCCTTCTCTTCTGAATTAAAAAAAAATCCCCAAATAGTTCTTAAATAACTGTTTAATGCCTCTGTACCCTTAATACAAAATCATATTTATTATACAGCAATTTAAAAACAAAATAAAAATCTTTGCCTTAAACCTATCCCTTCTCAAGCTATTGCTTTAGCTCTCTTTTACAATAACATCAAGTTTCTGGAAAAGAGTATTGTGCAGTTGGTTTTATTTCCTCACTTTCCATTAACTTTAAAGTCTAGGCTTCCACCCCTTCAACGTCACTGAAACTATAACCCTCAATCTTATCACTTTACATTCCTAAAACTTCTGAACACTCTTTATTGCTCATTTCTTTCAAAAATTCCCTTCTTTCTTGTTTTCTCTGACACAATTCTGTATTTATTCTCCCTCAGTTCTCTGGTCAACCCATTTCTGTATCCTTTTGGGGCTTATCCTGTTTGTTCACTTCTTTATACTTTATTTCCTCCAATTTCTCCTTATTTTAAGGAGAGAAGAAGAAAAGAGAGAGAAAGAAAGAGAAAGGAAAGAAAAGAAAAGAAAAGAGAAAAGAAAGAAGAAGAAAAGAAGAAGAAGAAGAAGAAGAGAAAAGAAAGAAAGAAAAGAAAGAAAGAAAGAAAGAAAGAAAGAAAGAAAGAAAGAAAGAAAGAAAGAAAGAAAGAAAGAAAGAAAGAAGAAAGAAAAAATGGTCTTCTGGATATCTGTGAATACCCTAAAACTGTGTTCAAAATTTTTTTATCTATATGTGTGTGCATCTAGGACTAAGAGCATTTACTGAGTACTCAAAGGTTTCTTCAAACGAAGTTCTACACTGCTCCTTGCATAAGCACAATTACTTCTATGACATCAGCTGCTTCATGTACCCATTACTAGGCAGCTCCACTGATATTTCTCACATGTCTCAAACACAACAATACAAAAGCAAAAATAAATAACAATGTTACCACCATTACTAAATTTCTCTCTCATACCTCATCTGCTCTCTTTATGAATTCCAACACCCTCTGTCCAGTTATGGAAGTATAAGACAAGAACTAATCCATAACCCCTCTCACCTATTTTCCAAATCCAACTGGTGATGAAGTCCTCTCAATTAGACCCCTTTAATATCTTAAAATTCATGTACGAGTAGGTGGATGATTATGCCATTCCTTCAGAATTAATCTCCTCCCATCTCTACACAACTGCTTTAGTTCAGGATGCCATCATTTCTCAAATCAATAAGTCTAACAGATTACTGACTGATATTCTTATCCCAAAATTTATTTCTCCTTAAGCTATTCTCTAGATTTCTGCTGAGTATTTTATGCCAAAGCCCAAATCCAATCCAAGTACTTAGCTAATTAAATGCTTTTGTAGTTTCCAACTATCTTCAGAATAAAATTTATATGTCTTTTTATTATTTCTTCATGAATGGTTTCCATTACTTCTTTATTACTTCTTGC
Organism: Pteropus medius; assembly: GCF_902729225.1. Classification (NCBI taxonomy): domain Eukaryota; kingdom Metazoa; phylum Chordata; class Mammalia; order Chiroptera; family Pteropodidae; genus Pteropus; species Pteropus medius. The sequence continues at coordinate 10,401,860 of NW_024352786.1, read as the reverse complement.
CATTGTCATCTTCCTACCTCTTGATTTCTCTTTCTGGTGCCCCCTTACTTCCACTATTCCCTGCCACCCTCTCCATCCTCAGTCATATGGCTAACTCTTACATGTTTTTCAAAAATCACTTCAGATATCACATCATCCATTCTTCTATTCATTCAACAAATGTTTATTAGGAGCAATATCTTTGCTAGACATCATGTAATGCTGAAGACAGTATGAATAAGATAGACATAATCCCTGACCTCCTAGAACTTACCTTCTGTCTGGAAAAGCATTTATAACAATAACATTAAACCAATAAGTGTGTAACTAATCGTTTTATTAAAACAACAATAAGTGATTTTAGAAGTAAACATAAGGTATACTGAGAATATAAATATACTGAATCTACAGATTCAATACATTCCCTATCAAAATCCCAATGGTATTTTTCACAGAAATAGGAAAAATAATCCTAAGGATAGACAGGATATCAGGGGAAATTTTCCTGTGGAAATTACATTTAAGCTAAGATCCGAAAGATTTATAGATGTTCCTGAGTGAGGGAGGGGAAAGATTCCAGGTGAAGGGAACAACATGAGCACTGTGCAGAAATATTGAAGCAAAAAATGTCACATTGTATTGGAGTCTTATAAGAACAGATAGTCCCCAAAGAGTTTTTATTAGGCAGATGACATGATTAGATATGCCTTCGCACCACTCTGAGTTCTGTTTACAGAATAGATGGGCTATGTAGAATATGTAGAAAGAGTAAATGCAAAGAACTTTAGGAAATTAGTACAATAGTTCAGGCAAGGTGTGGTGATGGCTTATACCAAAGTAGTGATGTTGCAGTCAGAAAACAGAAAAATATGAAAATTGTTTGGAAGGTAAAACTAATAAGACTTGATGAAGGATAAATGTGGCAATTAAATGAAAAGGATATTGAGGGTGACATCTGTGTTTCTAGCTGGTACAAATAGTTGGATGATTATGCCATTCCTTAATATAAACGACACTGAAAGAGAAGCAAGTTTCAGGGGACCATCATAAGTGTAGCTTCCAAAATATCAAGCTTGGAGGTGATGTTACGTAAGCAAATCTGGAGGGCAAAAGTAGTAATGTTAAAGTTAAAGATGTAATTTAAGAGTCAATATATGGGTGATAATTAAATTCAGAGATGTCATCAGTCCAGAATATAAAAATAATAATAATAAAGTAATAATAATAGCCAAAATTTATCAAGATTTTACCATAACCTTATAATCTTCTTAATGGCCTACCAGATATAAACTCATTAAATCCTCACAAAGCCTGTTGGTAGATGTGACTTTTATCCCCATTTCACAGATAAGAAATGTGAAGCTCAGAGAGATTGGGGGAATTGATTCAAGTCACAGAGTTAAGTAACAGAGAATGGATACAAGCACAGGCATTGTCAGCTATTTCTGTCAGTAAGATAGTGAAATAAAATGTGCCAGCCCTCCTTGCCAAATAGAAACACTGACTTAACAATGATATACAGACCAAAATACCTTTATGAGAAGTCCAGAAACCAGTTGAGAAGTTGTAATATTCCACACAAGGCCAAAATCAAGAACAGGTACATTGAAATGAGTGAGAAGGGCAATTTCACTTTACTTAAATCAACCCTTCCTCCAAGCTGACACAGCTCAGAGCTGAAAAAGGTTGCTGCAGTTGTCATGGGTCTGATCAACTTGGAGAAGGTACAGAACCTGAGGCTTCTCTCACAGAAGGGAAAGAGAGGAATGGAGCATACTTCCAAAGTCCCAACCTTTTGGTGCACTACCTGAAGGACAGATTTCTGTCTCACATTACTCAGAATGCTGACATAACTGACAGTAAAGCTGCAAGATACGAAATCATTGTCCAAAAATCAGTTGTGTTTTTTTACCCTGGCAATCAACTATCTGAACAAGAAATTAAGAAAACAATCCCATTTATAATAGCACCAAAGAGATTAAAATACTTAATAATAAGTCTAACCAAAGATGTAAAAACTTGTACACTGAAAATAATAAAACATTAATGAAAGAAATTAAAGAAGAGAATAAATTAAAAGATATCTCCTTCATGAATTGGAAGGCAATATTTTTTAAAAGTTCATACTACCCAAAGCAATCTATAGATTCAATACATTCCCTAGCAAAATTCCAAAGCCACTTTTCACAGAAATAGAAAAAATAATCCTAAAATTCATATGGGAACACAAAAGACCCCAAATAGCCAAAGCAATCTTAAGAAGAACAGAGATAGAGGCATCATATTTATGATCTCAAAATATGTTACAAAGCTACAGTAATTAAAACTGTATGATACTGGCATAAAAACAGCTATATAGACCAATGGAACAGAATAGAGTCCAGAAATAAACCCATGCATATATGATATACTAATCTTCAACAAGGAAGAAAACACAATGGGGAAAGGATAGTTTATTCAACAAATCATGTTCAGAGAATTGGATATCCACATATAAAAGAAGGAAATTAAACTCTTATATGACACAATACACAAAAATCAACTCAAAATGGATTAAAGATTCAAATGTAATACTTAAAATTGTAAAACTCCTTAGAAGAAAACATAGGAAAGAATCTTCATGGCATTGATCTTGGTTATTTCCTGGATATGACAACAAAAGCATAAACAACAAAAGCAAAAATAGACAAGAGAGATTACATTAAACTAAAAAGCTTCTGCACAGCAAAGGAGATAATCAATAGAGTAAAAAGTTATTTTATGGAATTAGAAAAATATTTAAAAACCATGTTTTGGATAAAGAATTAATATTTAAAAGTTTTAAGGAACTCCTACAACTTAATAGAAAAAAATAAAGAAACAAATAACCCTATTAAAAAATGAATGAAGGACTTTAATGGACATTTCTCCAATAAAATGACAAACAGATATATGAAAAGATGTTCAACATGACTAATCATCAGGGAAATGCAAATCAAAACCACAATCAGATATCACCTTATACCAATAGAATGGCTGTTATCAAAATAATAATAATAATAATAATAATAATAACAACAACAACAATAATAAAAGTATTGGCAAGGATATGGAGAAATTAACAACCCTTGTACAATGTTGGTGGGTATATAAAATGGTGCAGCCACTATAAAATAGTATGGAGTTTTCTCAAAATTTAAAAATATATCTACAACATGATCTAGTCATCTCACTTCTGGATATATAGACAAAAGAACTGAAATTGGAATCTTGAAGCAATATTGTACTCCCAAGTTCATTGCAGCACTATTCACAATGGTCAAGATATGGCAACAGACTTAAATACCCATTGACGAATGGATGATGAAAATGTGGTAGATATATTCAATAAGATACTATGGAGTCTTAAAAAAAGACTCCATAGGCAATAATGTGGATAAACCTGAAGAACATTATGCTAAGTGAAATATGCCAGTTAAAGGAGAAAAACTGCATGATTCACTTATATGAGGTATCTAAAAATAGTCAAGCTCGTAGAAACAGAGAATAGTGTGGTAGTTGCCAAGGGCTCAGGAAAAGAGAAATGGGGAGTTGCTATTCAATGGGTATAGAGTTTCGGTCATGTTAAAATGAGCAAATTCTAGAGATCGATGTACAACATTGTGATTATAGGTAACATTCCTCTATTGTACATTCTAAAATGTTTAAAAGGATATATCTCATGTCATGCTCTTAACCCAGCCCCCCCTCCCCACACACACACACATAGAGGCAGCATTGCTCCAAAGCCCAAATATAAACACTAAGCCAATTATAGCATATAAATTGTTTTAAAGTACTATTTCCTGATTGACTGAATGAAGTAATATTTCTAACAAATGATTCACCACCCCGATTTATACACTCTCATCATCCTGTAGTAGTTTTCAATCACTGCATTTGTTGATAAAATCAAACCTCTAAATCTTTTCCACACAAATTATTGCCAAACTAGTTTTCACCTTCCTATGCTTATCTAATTATAGATTTAACCTCTAAGAACAATGTTATAATTACAACAGTTAAATATCGTGGCCTTGTTGTTGTCCTGCTGCCAAATTTCCAAGTTCACTTTGAATTCTCATGATTTGGGGCAATAAAGAGGACCCAATATATGCACTCTTATCTATTCTTCCTTAGTACTGATTCAATAGAGGAATTAGATAAAAAACTAATGTAGATGGTAAATCAAAATAGCTCAAGTTCACTAATCATCAGAGAAATGCAAATTAAAACCACAATGAGCTATCACCTCACACCTGTCAGAGTGGCTATCATCAATAAATCAAAAAACAGCAAGTGTTGACAAGGATTTGGAGAAAAGGGAACTCTCATACATTGTTGGTGGGATTGTAAATCAGTACAACCACTATGAAAAACAGTATGGAGATTCATCAAAAAATTAAGAATGGATATACCTTTTGACCCAGCAATTGCACTTCTGGGTATTTATCCAAAGAAAATCAAAACAATAATTCATAAAGATCTATGCACTCCAATATTCATGGCAGCACAATTTACAATAGTCAAGATATAGAAGCAACCTAAATGCCCATCAACGGATGATTGGATAAAGAAATTATGGTTCATATATACAATGGAATATTACTCAGCCATTAAAAAAAATGAAATCCTATCATTTGTAACAATATAGATGGACCCTAGAGGTTATTATGCTGAGTGAAATAAGTCAGATAGAAGAAGATAGATATTATATGATTTCACTTATATGCGATAACTACAGAACAAAAGGAATAAACTAATCAGAAACAGACTCACAAATATAGAGGACAATTTGGTGACGGACAGAGAGGAGGGGGGTTGGGAGGCTGGGAGAACGGGGTGGAGGATTAAAGAAGTACAAATTAGTATTTAATAGTTGGGCATGGGGAGCATGGAAGAGGGAATGCAGTTAGCATTAATATGATGGCTAAGTGGAGGGCTAAGGGAGGGAGGGAACAATTGGTGGATCATTTTATGAACATTATAGATGTCTAACCAATGTACTGTATACTTGAAACTAATTTAAATAATTTTATTTTTAAAAATAGCATTTTTTATTCATGATAAAATATTACAAATGTGACTTAAGTATAAAGCAACAATGGCATCCTGAAACTGCCTCAGATTTAGCCACTCCATCCTAGGCAGCACTAGATAACTGGGAGCCTCCCTATAAGGTCACCTGCCCCTGTAAGTCTTGCAGCATGTCGAAGAGGAGTTGAATGCCTTTGTCCAAAGGCATCTGAGTTGCTGAAATTGCTATTCCCACCCAGATCCTTTCCCAAACTCACCAATCTCCACAGAGAGGAATGGGGATGAACAAGAAGAAAGTACAGAGTGTTACAAAATCTGATGTTGCTCTACATAGAAGAGAACATGTGTAAAAGTAAAAATTGATAATATTTGTCCATAAATGGATAAATGATAACATTTGTTTAGTCTATCTTATAAGATTGCTGTGATAATTAAATGAGCCAATGAAAGTAAAACAATTTTGAAAAAGATCGAACACTATTAACTTGTGAGATAGATTGATATACCCAAGCAATCCTATGTTTGAATCCACCTCTGCAAGCAAATAACCATGTAAACTTGGGTGAGTTGCTTAACTTCTCAAGTTACTCCTCTATGAAATATTATTCATCTCAGTGTGCTTGTGAGACTTACAAAAATAGTATGTATGAAATATGACACCCCATGCTTATAACATGGAAGCCCCAAAGACTAGTAATAGTAATAATAGAAGTAATAGTAATACTAATAATTGTTACTATTACTATACAAATAAAGCTTTTAAAGACCATAGAAATACTAGCAAATGTATCATGCTCTTCCATAACCTCTTATTTTTATGCAATACATAAAGATAAATGTCTATATTATCTTTTTAATTATTGCGTGATGTGGCAATTGAATGATATTATAATTTGATTATTATAAATCCCTTACTGAGTCTCGTTGAAATGGATTAAAATGAAGATGTCATGAACTAACATGTACACACATCTTTGTTCACCTTTCCAATGATTTCTTTTGAATAAATTTCTGGAAAACAACATTCATTTTTAAAGAGGTATTAGCATCAGTCTTATAAGTCTTGCATTTTTAAATATATTCCATTATTGTACATATATACTAAAAATATCCTATGTATTTTTCAAGGCCCAGCTTGGGTCTTTCTCCTTTCATGAAGCATTTTCTGACTCTAACTCACAGCTATCCTTCCCTGAACCAAGCAGTGTAGCTTTTAGTTATAAATTTCTATTTAATGTTCTATTTCTCTTATATTAATAGGTTTAATTTTCTAACTGTTTTGTAAACTTATGGAAATCATAAATTTAAGCATATTTTTCCTTGATATGACCTAAACGCATTAAGAATATTAGACAAATTAGGCCCAATTAAAAAGAAAAAAAATAGTCTAAAACTATCTTCCCAAACTGGTACCATTTGCTTCCCTGCCCTTTTACCTTGCTTATTAGTGCATTCCCTGGCAAAGAAAAGGTAAAGAAATGCTAAAACCTCTAAGACAAAAGGTTATTTTAAAGGTTAACCAATCAATAATAGACTAAAGCACATTTTCTAAAAGTTTATTCTCAGTTCTTTGGGAGAGATCTGCACACACAGTCACAGTGGATTTAAAGAGAACTAGATCACATATGAAACCTTGTAGAGGGTGCTGGCCGTGGTTGGCCAGATTTGCTGCCAGGTAAATGCGCTTCCTGCAGACTTGTGGAACTGAGATGAGTGTCCTTACACCGTCAGAGGAGAGCATTTAATCCAGTTAACATTTCTCTGAATACACTTAATTTTCTTCCATATGGACGATTTTAAACATTATACAGGAACATAGGCTCTAAAATTTTACGAAAATTCAAGATTCTAGGAGTCATGCTCCCAAGTTTGACATGGTATTGGAGTTAGTACACATGCGGGATCAGCTATACAGATTACAATATTATGTCGTAAAGTTTCAAACACAATTTTTAAAAAAGAATCTTGCGTATAGTAATGCCATGATGCAGGAGAAAGCTATAAAATTCAAATACTGCACCTAGACTAGATTATTTGATGTTTTAAGAGTTCTATACACAAGTCCTTCACGTGTATTGAAAATGCAGAAATCTCGATTATATAATTTTTTGTTGGACCTATCTTTCAAATTAAGAAGATTGTGAAATACTTTTATTTTTATCTATAGTGTAGTTAAAATAAGGTCTGTGAGCTTTTCAGTGTTACAGGTACCCTAGTTGATTGCTTCTATATCCAGGAAATCATGTATTTAAAGTCTGTGGAGACAACTGCTGATAAGCAAAGCTGTTTCCTTGGAAACGTCTAAGCAGCATCTGACAGCTTGCTGAACATCTGAAATTCACAACAGTTGATCTTGGTAGCCTGTACCTAGACAAGCTGACTTATGAGGAAGGAATGGTAAACTGGAGAGAAGAACCAAATCTGAACTTAATTGGACAGGAAATTTTTCACTGTCAGTTTTCTTCAAAATCTCTATTTTGGCTCATTTTATTATCTTGGAATACATTCAGTGACTGAAACATTATATTTAAAATTGAATATATAAAACAAATTTCATTTGGGAAATGACATTTTATGGTTTATATTTTTAACATATAAATTGTTATAATGCCTATCAAGGGCCTAGTCTCCTTTAAATGTAGAAGCCAGTCAGAGTGCAATCAGGACAGACCTTGGAGATTACTGAAATGGACAACGGGTCCCATTGTCATTTATCTATTCTAAGGATAATAACTGAGGAATTGTTGGGACAGCAAAGTATTTTACAATAACATAACTCCATTTTAAATAAACAAGCAAAAATGCATACTAAAACATGTTTATCATATGTTCTTATTTATCTAAACTTTATCAAACACTGCCCATCTGCGTCACCAACATTGCAAACATGTGAAGAAGACAGTCTTTAATCCTAAGTATATTTGTACTTGGGCAACAGAGAGAATACAAGACTGAGTGATAACTTTACCCTGTGTTGTAGCCAAATGGTCCTTAGAGCATCTTGCCTGGATCAGCAGCATCAGCGTCACCTGGGCTTTTGTTAGAGATGCAAATTTTTAGGCTCCAGCCAAAACCTACTAAATCAAAAACTCTGGCATAGTGTTCAGCCACTTGTGTTCTAACAAGTCCTCCAAGGAATTCCGATGTAGACTCGATTTTGAAAAACACTGCTTTAGCATATAAATTGTGGGGTGGTTACATACACCTGAAGATGGTCCTCACATGCTGCTGAAACAACTACCCACAGGTTGTTGGACGTGTTGATGACCTACGCTAAATATTATGAAGGCACCAGAACCATTTTTGCAAGGTATTAAAAAAAGGGGTCAGTAGGCTCAGAGCAGTGGGCAAACAAAAGCATTATTATGTGAGACCAGAGAACCTACAAGCTGTATGATCCTGCGGGAATGAGAAAAAACAACAGTGACTTCACTAAGTCAATAAAGAATGCATTAATGAGGGGAACACTGGCATCGCTGAGAATCTCAGTAATATCTGTCCTCTGTAGCCAAGGTCGATGGTAGTATGTGTTGCTATGGAACAGACCTCCCTACTGCCAGAGGGAAACATGGATGGTGGTATTCTGAAACATCGGAGGCCAGATATTGTACTTATTCATCAGAGGCGAGATAGATATAATTACCATAATAGGCAGAAGCTAGCATGGCAACAAGAGGCTAAAAGACCATTGGGTTCCTAAGGGCAAGATAAACTGAGCAGTCAACAAGGACATAGCTTAACTTATATAAACAAAAAATGGTTAAGAGCTGAAGGGCAGCTGCTGCAATGGAAAATCATGATCCCTCTTCCATTTCCCAGACCTGAGCCAATTTTTAGTTCTGGAGACCATCAATTGAAGGGGAATCTGGAACCCCTTAAAAGAGGACCATGCAACACCACAGAAGGTATATATGATTAAGATTTCCAAAATCTTTCCTCAAAGCAATATACATCCACTTACTAGATGAACCAAACTAGGGAAAGGAAAATAGCCAGTTTTTTTGAGCACTGTTGTATACAGGATCTGACTGGCGACACCAAGGGAACTAAAATGTCAGCATGACCCATCTGTTAAAATGGAGACAGGCAAAGGCAGGCTATGACCAGAGTCTCAGCCTATTTCCACATCACAGTTGGTCCAATAGTTCCAGGGATTCATCTTATTGTCATATTCCTAGTCTCTGAGTACATAACTAGGATGCATACTCATAATGGCTGTATAATTCTCCCGAGAGATCCTTGACCACAAAGTAAGATTCATCATGATAGCAATGGCCATACCCTTGCAAAAGTCTCCTTTTTTCAGCCAAGATAGTAAATCAGAAGCTATACCAAATGCCAGATGGAGAATCAGAGATTAATACCATTCTCAGAAATTTAAAGGATGCGCAGTGGAGCCCCAGTGTAAACCCAGGAGATTGTGGCAGATGATTGGAGACGACCATAAGCTTAACCATGCGGTAGCCCCAACTATAGCTGTGATGCCCCATGTGATGTCTTCAGTCGAACAAACCAACATGGCCTTGGCACTGATATGTGCCAGTTGATCTGGTAAGTGCATTATTTTCAATACCATCAGGAAGAAGATCAAAAGAAGTTCCCATCAGCACAGGTTCCCATCAACAGCAGGTCACATTCTCTTGCCTTGACTATGTTCCTCCTTCACTGTCAAAATATAGTCTGAAGACAACTCCACCATCTCAATACTGAAGAAAACATCACACTGGTCCACTATAATACATCAATTTTTTTTTTTGACTAAAAAAGGTAATGAAAACATAGTACTTGGGCCCTAAGATCTTCAACAATAAAATCAATTTGACAGACATAAATGGGTAGGGTATTTTAAAGGGACTGTTGTGACTGACTCAGCAGTACTGGCTGTCCTTTCCTACGTGAGGCTTCTCTCTCTAGCGAACTTAGATAAGACCATTTGAGCTGACTTTTCCACTGGAAACTTCAAAAGCCAGTATGGGCTTCCCTATGTACTCTTTCCCCCTGCCGCAATGATTGGCATTGTTCCAGATAGAGGCTCATCCTTCAGCACAGGTCCTGGAGTGACGGTGATGTGGAACAGAGTCACGATGGACATTTTCTGTGATGGACATTGTTGTTGCAGCCAGAGAGATTTTTGGTATCATCTCTTACATGGCATTACCTAGCCTCTCCTGGCCAAGCCAGCATTCTTTTGTGATGAAGTTGACAAAGAACAACCTGGCACGCCAACAGGAATATAATGAAATGTCTACAAGAAACCTTCCCAACTGTAACCATCATATAGTATGATCAGTTCTGATAAAACCAAGGACTTCCTTATATTTGAACTAAAGAGATGATCAATATAAAATAAATTGTAACATGCCATGAATGTCTACTAAAATGGTAGATGATGTTGCAAAGTCATTACAAACAAACAAAAAAAAGCAGCGCTCCTGAAATCTACAAAGAGTAGAGCTTAGTAAAATTATTGGTAGTTCTCCCACAAATATGGCTTAGAAAGAAGTTGCTCTGTCTGGCTGACAAAGAACATATGCCAATACTTTAATTATTTTTTTTCATTTCACAGGAAACTATGATTCACTGGGATCCTATACTCTGGTGGAAACATTCCTTAAAACCATCTAATTCTGTTTTCTCTCGTTACATATTTCCAATATTACTTTTTAAATTAATATCTATGTTGCCTGTTGCTTATTAGAGAATACATCGATGAGCCAACAAGAACATTCTGATCACTTGGCTGTCACATCTCATTACTAATTAATGATTAGCATTTCGATCATAATGGAAGAAAAGCCTCTTTAATGATAGTAAAATACCTTAAGTATTTGGCTTCTATTCTTTCATTATCTTCAGTCTTGGCAAGCTCATTGCAAACTATTTATTATATAAGGAAAACTCAAATTTGTGTCTCCAACATTGACAACTTTTTCATACTCTAGCTCTGGCTGATGTCTATCAACATCTCAAATGTATATAAAGGAAAATTATATAAAGTAAACAGAATCTTTTATCTCTTATCCAAAACCAATCTTACTCCTGTTTTCTTTTTCTGTCATTGGCACCAACTAGATAATAATCTTCCTCTCCTCTCCCTGTATCGTTTGCTCCTATCCAAAATGATAATTACTTTTCCCACCTCCCCTGCCCACTTTTGTTCTCCCTAGATTTTCACTCCCAAATCCACAGATGTCCTTGCCAATTTTCTTATCAATTTCAAAGGAGTTCAGAAGTACATTAAAAGTCCCTAGGTACTTCTTTTTCCATAATGAACTGGGCCTTAAAATTAATACTCTTTCATGACTCTGGTTTGTACCTAGGCATAGTTGCTGAATGTTTAGGTTTCATTTCTGCCAATCAGACCTAGGACTCAAATATGCAATGCCAAGCTGTGGACATACATGTGACCGACAGGTCAAGTCAAAGCACTTCTACTCTTCCCAGTGATCTTTCCTGATAGGACTGGAGCCCATCTTAACCCTCAGTTCCAGTGAAATGGGTTCTGATAAACTGCTTGGGTCTTCTCAGTTCCCATCATAGGCCTCAGTTCTTTCCGTTTCCTCTACTACATATTGATAGATCTGTCAATCTCATCGTTGCCTTTGCCATATCTGGATTTCACATGGTTAGGCTCAGTCCACATGCTTGGATACTCTGACAATAGCTGCCACTTCTAATATCCGTTCTAAGGCCATTGTTTCCCCTAACATGATATGTCTCAGAACATCCAGATACTCTCTCCAGGACATTTGCATTAGTCTCTCCTCCTCTAGTTTGGGAGTCCTCATGACAGACTAGGTTTCTGCTCCATCCAGATTTGCTCACCTTACATTGTCAGAGCCCTATCACATATGCATAAATCTACACGGGTTCTGACAATCTAGTCTACTCTCCTTCCATGATGCTTCTCAGATGCAGATTACCCTCTGATGAACACTACCACAAACAGTTCAGAGTTGTGCAATAGAAATATCATATAAGCCACATATGTAATTCTAAATTTTCTAATAGCCACATTTTAAAGAGTTTAAAAAGCAGGTAAAATTAATTTTAATATATTTTACTTAACCCATAAGTCCAAAATATTATAATTTCAACATGTAATTAAAATAAAACATATCAATGAGATTCTTTGCATTCTTTTTTTAACTAAGTATTAAAAATCAGATGTGTGTTTACACTTACAACATATATGAATTCAGATGCTAGATTTTCATTGGAAGTACTTGATCTATTTTTAGATTTCATAAAATTTATAGTTGAAAAATAGATTCACAACCCATGTTGTTTCAGACATACATAAAAACTTTTTAAAACTTGAACTGTGTAGTATTTTAAAAAATTTAAATGTAACTAAATTTAAAATTCAGTGCCTCAATCACAAGAGCTACATTTCAAGTGCTCAACTGGCCACATGTGGCTAGTTGCTATCATACTGGACAGCATGTGTTTAGACTCATTATTCTCAGATTATTGTCTGAGCCTCCTAAGTAATTTCTTTCTAATTCTGTCCACCCTAATCCTTTTATAGATAGCTGATAAATTAATCATTCTAAAGCAAGTTTCTGGTTATTTCTGTTCAAAGACTTTCAAGGCTTTCCAAGGCCATGAATCAATTCCAAACTTTCTAATCTCTGGCCCTCACAGTCCCCAATGATTTGTCTTCAATAACCTTTCCAGCTTTATTTCCTTACACTCTCCTGAGCATCTCTTATTAAAACAAACTACACAATCATTCTGCTTACATATTGAACTTTCCCTTTCTTGTGTCTGCTTGCATTTTTCCTCTTTTATAATCTTCTCTGCATCTTCTTATTATAATTCTATATAAAGACTTGAGTTTTATATGGCAGATTAATTACACACACTTACCCCGCCACCACCACCACCCACATTGGTGGGAGTAAGTGTGTGTAATTAATCCCACTGAGGTGACAATATAGAATATTTTTAAAGGAAGAAATTCTCAAGGACAAGGAGAACTGCAAAGAAGTGATAGCAGATCAGATAAATCAATAAAATGTAAAAAATGAGAATTGGAGGTGAGTGGCAACTGATTTTCAAAATAACAAAATACTAAAATGTAAGTGCCTGCAGAGGAGAGGCCAACTACAAGTAAGTCAGGTTTTGCTGTCGAACCCCAGAAAAGCTTGGGAATTAGAGGTACTAGGTACCTCTGAAGACCGGGTGAGGGGTGGGACTAAATCCTGAGAAATTAGTCAAAAGTCTGTATAATAAGAAGACAGACTCCAGATTCTATTCTATCCTACTCCCACAGTTAGCAGACAACCACACTCTTTCCCAGGCCAGCAGGGCGTGAGCAGTTTGTTACTGTGCTGATTTTCTATTGCTGCTGTAATAAATTACCACAAACTTAGCAGCCTAAAATTACACTTATGTTTTACCTCTCACTTCTGTTGGTTTCAAGCCTACGTTGGCTTGACCGGTTTCTCTGCTCTGGATTTCACAGGCTGAAATCAAAGTGTCGACTAATTGTACTTCTCAGAAAATTCTTGGAAAAATTCACTTTCCAGCACATTCAGATTGTTGGCAGAATTCACTTCATTGAGGTCATAGGACTGAGGTCCCCACTTCCTCACTGGCTGCCCCCCAAAAGCCACTCTTAACTCTGAGAAGCTCCCTGCCTTCTTCATTATACCACACTCTCTATCTTACCAGCAACAGCACGATGGTGCGTGGAGTACGTCTCACGCTTCAGATCTCTCTGACTTCTTTTCTGCCATATCCCTCATGTCTCCTTTTCTGCCTTTCTCTTGTGAATTTCTCTTCTGTTGTTACACTTCACATAATTATATTGTGCACACCGGGAGAATCCAGAATAATCTCCATATCTTAAAGTCAGCTGGTAAGTATCCTCGATACTATCTGCAAAGTCCCCTCACAGCAGCGCGCAGATTACTGTTTGATGGGAAAACCAGGGGATTGGAATCTTGGGGGCACATGTCTGGGATTCTGCCTACCACCAGTTACTCCCCAGAAATGAACAAGTGAGACACAGGAGCCTGAAACCAAGCACAGTGGAGGACAGGACGAAATCAGGGAGCTGAAAATAGGGGACTAGGAAAGATATCCTGAATGGCCCCAGACATTTCTTTCTACTCAGCTCCCAGAACACTGGAAGTTAGGTGTTGATAACCCAGGCAAAAGACTATTTCTCCCCGGAGAAACTAACTGGCACAATGAAAGAGGCCTGGTGATATTAGAAGGGTCCTCAGTGAACTAATTCCCCACCAGTCACTCCACAGTGAAGCTCAGCAGGCAGCAAGCCTTGACCACGTACCCAGAGTATCTAAACAGGCTTATAAGTCTCTTTCTCAAATACGATATGAAAGAAAATTAAATTTTAAAAAAATTCCAAAAATAATATAGCATTCAGGTCCTAATTCAAATTTCCCTTTTCTAACAACATTTCTGCTCTCTTTAGCTACAAGGAATGTCTCCCCAAATGCAATAGCACTTTATAACTCCCTTAGGGTCTCTTTTTCTTTAAATTAAATTGATTGGGGTGACATTGGTTAATAAAATTATCTAGGTTTTAAGAGTACAGTTCTATAATACATCATCTGTACATTGCATTGTGAGTTTACCACTCAAAGTTAAATCTCCTTTTGTCACCATATATTTGACTCCCTTTATGCTTATCTACCTCCCCCTCCTCCTTCTCTCTGGTAACCACTGAACTGTTGTCCATGTCCACGAGTTTCTGTTTGTTTGTCTTGTTCATTTGTTACTTTAAGATTTATTTCTCACATATAAGTGAAATCATATGATTCTCAAATTTTTCTGACTTATTTTGCTTAACATGATAATCTCAGGATCCCTTAGAGTTTCTATCACTTTATTTCTATAAATGCCACATCTCTCCTTTACTAAGCTATAAGCCTCTAAATATCAAGAAACACCTCTTGAGTCCTTATACTGTATAAAGATATTTTAACAATGTGCTTTTTTATCCTGCAGTTGACATCTGTCATTCATTTTCCCTCTCGTCTTATAGCACAGGGCATGGCACTCATTAAGTATCTATACACGAATGACTGAACTGAATAATGTGTTCAGTGCTTTGCTCTTTCCCTGGAGATTCACATTCTATCTCATTTGATTCTTACACCTCCATATGTGGTCAGATCTGTTGTCCTAATGTCTGCTAACATATCGAACCCTATTTTAAGCCCTCACAGAACGCTACAGCATAAACAAAGTTATTATCCTCCCCACTTTACGATAAGAAATTTAGGTACAGAAAGGTTCAGCAATCTGCACGACAATAATCTGCACAGCTAGTAAGAAGTGAATTGAGATTGGAACGTGGGCAGACTGAATTCTGAGCTTTTGCTATTGACCAATGTCTTTTACTGATTCAGTGTTCAAAAAGCAAAACAAAGCAAAAAAATTCTACTTTGTAGAAAACTGAGATAAGTTTTAAGTATCCTAACTCAAGATCTTTAGTTGTTTCTATTGTCTTGTTATTTTCCATCGATACTTAGCATATGGGTGAGTGAATAAAGATGAGATCCATGACAGATTTTTGTCTGCTGTGTTCATTGCTACATCCCAGTACCTAAACCAGTCCATTTTATAAATATTTGTTAGTAATTTGAATAAAGGCTCACTTGATTGAGAATAACATTAGTAAATATCCCCTTGGATTAAATCAACTCTAGATAAATTGACCAAGTTTCCAGATACTTTCAAATGAGAAATATGCTCTCAAAGCCCACAAAATTATACCAGGAATTCTAGGATGGTTGGAATAAACCTGTAGAACTGGAGTCTGCCAGTTCCTTTACCATTTTAGTTCAGTTTTCTAGGGAGATGGTGAGCATTCATCTACAGAATCATCATCTTACTGTAGCTATGACAAACATTATACAAAGAAGGAAATTTTACAAACACATATATTTTGGAGTGGGTAATAAAGTAACTATCTGAAAATTCAGAGTGACTGCAAAACCATGTGCCTCTAATGTGCTGATTTCCTAGGTAAAATTCCTTTCATTGTCTTTACAAGTTATTGGCTTAGTTTATCATTCTTCTACTATGTCTATAGAAGAGCCCAGGCTGGAGATTTGCTCCCACTCAGGGTCTCTGTCTTCTCTGTGTCACCACTTCCCATGCGAATGATAACTGCTTGACTTCGAGCCCCTGCATTGTCCTTGCAGCTTCCACAGTCGGTCTTCTCTCATTGTTCCTAGGGAAAGTGTTCTATCTTCACTCCCATGTCTGCCGAATACTGGCATCGTCTCCCTATGTATCCTGTTTCCTCTGTATCCTGTTTCTGCTTTTTGAGTGCTACAGTAATAGAATATTATTCTTATGTAGCACCAAAACTCACCTAATCAAATAGGGGATCTGTTTTGCAACACAAGCAATAGCCGCATGAAATAACCTCAGCTTTTGAGAAATTGCCTTTTATGTAATGCTCCCTAGCTTCTTCATGAAACCAGCATTCTCCATTCAGCAGCTTACTAGAAGAGAATGGCCACAATGTCTTGTATTGTTAACTTACCTCAAGATATTATGCTTACTCTTACTTGGAGCAGATTTTTAAAATGTCTGTGCTAACCAATTGCCAGGCTGTCAGCAGGCTGCCTGGCTAGGATGAATTCTGTAGGCTCAGTCACTAACCTTGATCTCTTTCCCTCATAATCTAGCCCTATCACAAAATTCTTTTAACTGATAAACAATATATATCTAAAAATTTCAAAAGCTTTCTAATTCAGTTATTTTTTTGTTATAGAACTTTATGAAAATATGCAAATACCAAACAAAAAAAATCATAGCTGATTATATGTGTATAATTTCCCAGCAATGCATGTTCTTTACAGGCAAGTAATAAATACCTCTCAGAATATTTTAGTATTTATTTATTCCTATTTATGGGGAGAAGAAATAACTTCATGGTGCCCTTTGCTCTCCCTAAGGGAAATGTGATGCCCAAGTAAGGAAAGAAAATTTCTACAGGAAGAGAAATTCTGTATCAGAAACTCAGCTATAATTTAAGTTTCACTAAAGAGATTATATTATTTTTTAAACCTATTGACAAAAGTGGAGAGAAAACAAAAAAACTTCCATCTACTTTTAAGCCTTAATATTTATTTTGTTCAACTTAGTCATTGCTGCTTTTCTTTTATTAGGGACATTGGTTATTTCCAGTTTAAATATCTAGAGGGAATAGAATGCAAAGTGCAAAGCTCTTGGATATTTTTCTTCTTCCCTTCCTCACAGTTTTCCTACAAGTGAAATAACAAGATAGGTTTTCAGATTTTGAAAAGCATGACATCACCAGAGAAACAGAAATATTTTCTATTCATAAATTACCAGCTTTGTGCCAGACAATGAGTTGAACTCTGGGGATATAATCTGAGTGCAACATGGTCTCTGCTCATGGCCTAGTGGAAAAGACACAACTCAGCTCTGACACAACATGAGGCATATACCAACATCATTGCCAAAGTCCTGTAGGAGCAGAAAAGGAAATGTTCTTATTATTCTTAGAGGGTTAAGAGGCAAGAAAGCAGTGAGTCTTTTTGCCTTAGAGAATGAGTATAATTTTGCCAAGCAGTGGACAGCCCTTCTCAAACCCAAATTCATAAGAAAAAGGAATTAAGAAGGAAGGAATAAAGAGAAGGAAGAATGGAGAAACAGGAAAGAGATGAAGGAAGGAAGGAAGGAAGGAAGAAGAAGGAAGGAAGGAAGGAAGGAAGGAAGGAAGGAAGGAAGGAAGGAAGGAAGGAAGGGAAGGAAGGAAGGAAGGAAGGAAGGAAGGAAGAAGAGAAGAAAGAAAGAAAGAAATTTTATTTCATTCAAGTTGTTTATGCACTGAATACTGATTTTTCCCATAATAAAATTGCATGATTGGAATTTGGAAAAATAGTCTGTGAAACTCATCATTTGGGATCACCTAATCAACAGAATATGACGCTGAAGAAAAAAAATATTTAAGCAAATTTCATTTTTATTCCAACTTGATGCAATCAACCTGATGATTTTTTTTTTTTTTTTTTTTTTGATAAAGCTTCGTTTTCAGAACATTCTGGTATGGTATCCTAATAATGTCACAAGATTAGTGGTTCCAGTAAAATAGAAGATGACAGCTAGACGTGATCTCCCTACCCCAGAGGCTCTGCCTCTGATGATTCTCTGATGATTCCTTGGACTTATCAAAATAATCCAAGCTTTGATATACATTTAAAACTTTAATAATATCTTGAACTCATAACTCAGACAACTTTATGATTCTAGTAACTATGGCAATCAGAATCAACCTTAAATGACCAGCATAGCATAACATCTTAAAACTTTGATATCTACAAGATAGGAAGAAGAATGTCATAAGATAAAATCATAAAAGAATTGGACAAATTTGGCTCTTTGCCATCCTTGATTATGCCACTGCCTCAGTTGCTTCTAGAAGAGTAGAAAATTCATTTACACAACGACCTGGTTAACAGCTTCAGCTGGATAAGGTTGAATGGAATGGTTGTGCATGATGGTGATGTTCCCATTGCCACTGACTTTCTGAGGTTATCACTTGAGAAAAGAGGGACAAGAGCCCTCACAGTAACTACGGCACACTAATGATTGATATTAAGAAATTTGATAATTGTGACAGCAATATATGATCAGTAAAGATATCTTGGGAAAAATATATGAAAGAAAACAGAAACAAAATAAATATCCAGAGATACTAGAAGAAGCTTCGCAAAAAGGTTGCTCTCCTGTTTTTTCATTACAGGGAATTATTACTTGGAAATGTAATTTTAATGACTTAATTATAGCCCTTTACATGATATTCTGTAATCCAATTTTTTCTATAATAATTTGTGCTAAAACGAATGTCCTAATTATAACAATATATTGACTCTTTTCTGCATCTACTTATTTCTTTGTAATAGATTCTTAGAAGTGATATTATTGAGTAAAAGAATAGAAAACTTTACTCTTCTTGATACAAAATGTGGCCAAATTGCTTTTCAGAAAGCATGTTCTAGTTAATGCTTCAACTAGCATAAAATGTTATCAGTCTCTGGAAACTCTTGTCAGCACTGAGTAACACAATGTTATAATCTTTGGTGATTTGATAAATAAAAGTATATAACTTGCTTGCATGTGAATTTTCACAATTAATAGTAAATTAAACATTTTATTATAGTTATTCACTATTAATATTTTAATCATGTCTTTTTGCCCATTTTTTAGCATCTTTGTATTTTATTTATTTTGGGGGGGTCTTTGTATTTTAATAATTGATTTATAAGAATTTTACGTATGTGGAATTGTAACATTCATATATGTTATAGATATCTCTATTTGTAATTTGCCTTTAATTTTGGTTATTGTGAAATGTGCAGTATAGGATAATTTTATATAAGTAATCAAATACATTGATATTTTAAATAAATTTTTCCAATATGTTTATAAATGGAAAGACCTTCCCTACCTTGAAATTAAGCTAAAAAATTATAAAAATATATAGGTGACAATCTTTTTACACTTAATTCTTCGATCTAATGAGGGTAAAACTTTTAGTCATTTAAAGAATTTTAATATATTACTGTTACTTTCGTAATTATATATTTGTTCTTACGATATCTTGTTTTATGTTCTATGCTTCTTTGCTATTTTTTAGTTTCTATAGGATTTTTTCTTCAATTTTTTGAAAGTTACACATTATTTTTTACTTACAAACTTTTACAATAATTTTATTAACCAATGTCACCCCAATAGATTTAATTATTAAAAAAGACATTCCTAGACTTTTGTTAACCAATATTCAAAGTTTAACACCATTAGGAATAATATAGCATTTTTTACTACCCATTGTATAAACTAGAGATTTTAGCCTACTTTAACTTTCCTCCCCAGCCCATCTCAATTTTTTATATACTTAAAATAACTTCGAGGTGAAATTATTTTGTAATATTACATAACTTCTGTTTCAAGAATATATTTGCACTCAGTTTTGCAATCTTATTTACAACATGAGAATTAATCGAATGATTATGACAAGAAGTTACACTACTTAGGGACAATTTGTTATATTGATTAGATATTATTCCACATTTTTAAAAGTATCACTTATTCAGATTAAGACATATTTCTTTTTAAATCTAATTTTTTTATCAGTTTTATGTTATTGAATCACAAGCAATTCTCAGCTGGCAGCCAAGCTTAGAGGACTGCTATGATGGTTTGGGGTACATTCATTGTTCCATCTGAATATGAGATACAAAGAAGAGAGGCTCAGGACCAACACAGGAACAGTCACAATGTTACATTCAAGAATTTGAAACTCTGAACACCCACAGCATAATCCTTTCCTAAGATTTAACACCTGCCATTTTTAGAAATTACTTAAAGTTATGTTTTCATTGTGCTTTTACTGAATTCTCCTGGCTCTATATATCTTTGCTTCTCAGTGAAAGATGCTAGCAATCTAAAAACATTTATTTCATTGTTCCCTCAAGGGGAAAAGCAGTTTGGTGTTATTAAATAAAGGCAAACTATGCAAAGAATAACTGTATTTCCAAATATAATTTCAGATATACCTGCCTTACATAATAAACAATAAATTCTCTTCTGGCCAACAGTATAAATTGATTTTTTTTTTTTTTTTTGTAAATCAAGTTACATATCAAATGCACATAATGAATCCTTTTGAAAAATATCATCAGTTCCTTTTTTACCTGTTTCATGTGTATGAACTCTTTTTTAATTAATTTATTCTCTAATTACAGTTGACATACAATATTATATTTGTTTCAGGTATACAACATAGTGATTAGACATTTATACATCTTACGAAGTGATCACCTTGATCAGCCTAGTACCCATTTGACACCACGCATAGTTATTACAATATTAACTACATTCTCTACGTTGCACTTTATATCTCTGTAACTATTTGTATAACTATTAATTTGCTCTTCTTAATCCCTTTCACCTTTTTCATCTATCCCCCCAACTCCCCCACACCATCCAATCTGGCAACTATCAATTTGTTCTCTTTATCTATGAGTTTTTGTTTTATCTGTTTCTTTTCAAGATAACTTATCCCCAAACCAGTGTGTTCTTCATATTTTATAGTATGTTAATTTTTATGAATAAAAAGCATAGTAATTCCCCTAAACAAAAGGAAGAAGCAATTTCATTACATCCTCCAGTCTTCTCTTGGCTAAATAAGTTTTTGACTATCATGATAGGGATGAAGTGGCTATTAATCTAAATAAATGAAAGAAAAAGAACTCAGAAGTCAGGGTCTTAGGGAAAGGTGCAAGGAGATGAGGAATGGGTTGGGACATCTTACCAAAGTAGTTCATGAGACAAATAAATCAAGTCTTGAAGAGGTACCAAAGGCACAGCTATGGAAACTATTCCAAATCAGATGTCACATGTATCAAACAAAAGACCTAGATGAAGGATAGAAGATAAAATATTGAGCCAAAACGACACTGAAACCAAGAAAGGAGGAATAATATAGATGAAGAGCGATAAACAATAGGATAATAAAGAGGTGTTTTTTGGAATAGTCAAACAGTGCAATGAATGAACTACTGCTATGCAAATCAAAAGGAGGGAAATCTTAAAACATAATGTTGAATGAGAAAAGCACATCTCAGAAGCCTATATGTAGTATAGCTCCATTGATATATGTAAAATATATGAAATTAAGAATTGATTGTTTAGAGACAAAAATCACATATAATAAAACAAATGAATACAAAGGTGAGGGAAATTTTGTTTCCAATATTAAGTAATAGCATATTAGTTATCCCATGATGAGGATAGCTAGGAAAACTGTACAAAATATTTAAAATTTCAGCTTGAAAATATTGGCACACTAACAAGTGAAATAAGTATTACCTTGAGAAGATGGAATCCAGACAGAAAAGCTCAGCACTTGGGGTTTACGTCGATAAGGGACCAGTAAGAAACACATGGCACATTCAAGTGGCATAGTTGATGAATGATCAATGAAGGTATCGATTAACAATTTATAAAGGTGCAGGTAGGATTAAGGGAAAGGAAGTAGTTCAAAACCTAGAAAAAGCTATAGGATAGGGCTGCCTGGCAGGAACTTGGGGCCTCAGTAGAATGTAGCCACTGGTAACTCAGGAGCCAGCAGGGAAGGAGCTGACAGATTAACCTCCTAACTTCATATTCCCTCCATCCTCCTATCTCTTGATGGTGACTTCCATTGTCCAAACCCAACCAATATCCAGAGGAAGTGGAAGTCTGTCAATGCTGCTTGTAGGAGATCAGTCTTTCAGGACACAACCTAGAGTAGAAAAGGATGGGAAGTGGATTTAGAAGGGCAAACACAGAATGGTCAGCATAGTAGAAGAGGTGACCGGGACTGAGAGTTTGCCCCAAGTGCTAGAGGGACAAAACTTGAGTCCAGGACCTGGTAAGGAGCATTTCATAGCTCCCATGTGTTTGAGGTTCATTCTAGAATGCTTGTATTCTAGAAATGAAGATGAAACAAAAGTAAGTGATTTCTTGCATGGTCTGTATGCTAGCTTTGAGTCAGCTGGGTGACCTAGAAAAATCTAAATTGCTAAAATTGAATTAAATTCCAGAGTGATCATTTTCTAGGCACTGGGAGAAGCAAAGGTAAATTCCTTCTAATGTAAGATTGTACTAGGCCTCAAATTATTTCTGTAAAATATTCTTCAAATATAATGTCAGTGCATAGTACAAGATAATCATATCTGTTAGCAAATAAAAAAATATAAATAAGAACCAACATAAACCTTGGGCTAACAGAAGCAGAACCACAAGGGCTCTAGATATGGAAACATAAATGTAATTAACAATGATCATGAATAAAAAAAGAGGTTTGAAAGTAAAAGCTCAGCAGAGAACAGGAAACTCTAAAAATTGACAGAGCTTTAAAAAAAGAACCATATAGAAATTCTAAAATTTAACAGTACAATAATTACAATTAAGCCTAGCAGTAAGAGCATATTATCACAACTGAACCTCATTAATGGGAAGGGTCCCCCTTCCAAGTTTGTTCCTTCCTTGCCTCTTCTCCCTCAATTAATGTCTGTGGCCCCATGGGGAATTCTTCTTGATCAAGTGACTGAAGAAGCCTGATTTACAAACGAGGCTTTATATTATTCTAGTACCACCAAAAAGTGGGTGGCTACAATGCTACAGTCCAGTTAGGAGCAACCCTGAAGGACAGTAACGAGAGAAAATCCTTCCAGTAGGCAGAACTTCAAGCAATACTTTGTCTTTCTTCTTTGGGGTGAGAGATGGCCAATAGTACAGATCCATACTCATTCATGGACATTTGTTGATGGTTTTCTGGTCAGGGACTTGAAAAGAGCAAGATTAGAAATTTGTGCCAGAAAATTCTGAGAAAGAGTTATATGGATGGACCCCTTAGAATAGGCAGACTGTGAAAATATTTGTACCCATATGTGAATACCCACCAATGGGTTTCTACTGCAGAGCAGGCTCTTAATCAGAGGGACAAAATGATGTGTTCTATGGATGTTAGTCATCTTTTCCCAAGATACAGTGCTTTCTTTGTGGGCCCATGAACAAAGAGGCCATGGTGGCAAGGACTGAGGTTATGTTTGAGATCAACAAAATGGACTTCTCCTTACCAAAGCTGACCTGGCTAAAGCTACGGCTGAGTGCCTAATGTGCCAAAAGCAGATTTCAACAATTAATACCCAAGATATTAATTCCCTGAGGGGACCAGCCAGTAAGTAACCTGGTAGCAAATAGATTACTTTGGACTAATTTTATCATGGAGGGAGCAGAGATTCATTCTCACTGGAATAGACGTATATATTCTGGATATGGATTTGCCTTCCCTGCCTATAATGCTACCACCATAACTGCCATCCATGAAATCATAGAATTAAATAGAAGGTGAGATTGCTACCTGGCCATTTGGGGCTCTTTATGCCTCTGACCCAACAGACAGAAAAGGTGGTAACTCTACTCCTGGAGAGACTGATTCTAATTTCCAAGGGGAAATTGAGTTGTGGTGTTTATATAAGACATGGAGGACAGTGGAAGCCAGGACTTTCCAAGGTACCTCATAATACTTCTATGCCCAATAATAAAAGTTAATGGAAAGCTACAGTGATGACCAAAAAAGGCAGGACAATTGTGGATTTGGCCCCTTCGGAAATGGGTTGCTCTGCCAAGGAAAGAACCCCAGCCATCTGGGGTTCTGGCTGAGGGGCAGGGAAAAATATAACAGGTAGTAGAAAAGGAAGCCAACCTTGTACTACAACCTTGTAAACAATTACAGAAATGAGACCTATAATGGTTTTGTATATTTTCTCTTTACTTGTGATATGAATGAGTTTCCTTGTATGTGTCAACTATTTTCTTCTTGCAAGTCTCAGCCGATGTTTTCCTGCCCACGAATCATGGTCCACCAAATGTGGACCATCTTTGGCCCAGAATAACCCAAAGCTTTCACCACAAGCCATGGTGTACTGCCGGCATATCCTCTTTAATGTATCTGAATCATAGCCTTCAATGGGACAGAGGAAGAGCCCAAATGTGTTTAGCCTTAGATTCTGTTCCTCAGCCCTAAGGTATTCTTTAGAGTTCTCTTTTATTGCTGCTTAGTAGTTTATCTCCTGTAAATGGTTTATAATGCTTAATATTAAATCATCACTATTCAAAGTACTGTGTAATTTCTTTCTCCTGATTGGACCCTCATTGATACAAAAAAAAAAAATGGAATAAAAGTTTTAATTAAAAGACAGATTGTAAGGCTTAATTTTTTAAATACTCTATTTATAAAAGAAATGTCTAAAAGTTAATGATGCAGAAAGTCTGAAAGGGCACAGAGAGGGCAAGATAGACCATGTAAAAGAAAGCCGAGGTAGTCATATCAATCAGATAAAATAGACTTTAAGATAAAAAGGAGATTAAAAGAGATACTTCACAATAATCAAAAATCCAGTCCACCAGAAAGATTACACTTTCTATCCACTTAATAACATGGCTTCAAATATATAAATATAAAACTAAAATAAGCACATAATAATATTAGATGTTTTAACAAACCTCTTTCAGGAACTAATAAAAGAAGCAAAGAATTCAGTAAGGATATAGAAGACTTGAGTAGAGAATCAATAAACCTGATCTAATGGATATATATATATACACATATACACAATATTCATTCTTTAGAAGAGTACTCAAGAATATTTTTTTAACTTACCAAATGCTGGGGCAAAAAAAAAGACTCAAAACACTTTAAAGGTTTTAAAATACAATATGTTGACTGCCAAATCTACATACATCTTTGGACCTTGTGCTGAGATCCAAAGCTATATACCCAACAAGTGATGGCTGGAGTGGGCTTGTGAGAGCAGATGGTGCCCTTCCCTCCCCAACTCAGCATTGATGAAATCACATTGGTAGCTTAAAATCGGACATGGTAGGAATATTTACACCATGGAAATCAGTAAATCTACCCCGCCTCCAAAAAAAGAGCTTTCTTCTTTATTGGTTAAAAGTCAGTTGTTAAATGTTTACCAGCACACCAATGTATCCAGCCAGCTCTGAACCATCTCCACATGGATGTTGTCACAGCATCTCAATCTCCACATGTCAAAACCAAACTTCTTATCTCCCCTCTTTGAGCTGTGCACCCTGTATCCATTTTCTAGTTAATGGTATCACCAACTGTCTACTCACACAAACTAAAACCCCAGAATTTTTAATACTTCTACTTCTTCACTCCCACATTTAATCAGTTACCAAGTTCTCTGCATTTTGTATTCAAAATATGTCTCAAATTTGTTCCCTTTTCTCCTTTCCTCCTACTGCTTCCATAACCAAAATAATCTATGATTTCTACATGTGCTTCCAGGGATGACGTTCAAAATATTTAAAAACTAATTACGACCAAGCTTGACCAATTAGAGCAGAAGTCAGCGGTAGTATAGGACAGAGCTCTGCAGACCCACTGGTTACTAAATCAGGAGGTGATCCTGGGTCCCTGGGGCATACCAGAGAGCCATAGCTGTGGAGGTGGGGACACACGAGTTCAGGGTAGCAGCTTTTTCAACAACTGGTAGGGTGTCATTTCAATTTTTTTTCCTCAGGTGTTTTCTGATAATATTTTGTTTTCATTTCCCTTTTAAATTTTTTAATTAAATTTATTGTAGTGAAATTGTTTAATAAAACTCTATAGGTTTTAAATGTACAGTTCTCTAATATATCATTTGTATATTGCATGTGTGTTCACCACTCAAAGTCAAATCTCCTTCTGTCACTATATATTTGACCCCCTTTACCCTTTTCTACCTCCTCCCAGCCCCCCTTTACTTCTGGTAAACCACTATACTGTTGTCTGTGTCTATGAGCTTTTGTTTGTCAATATTTTAAGACCTTAAAAGTTATTCCAGTGTGCATCAACTGAATATTTGTCCTGAGTATGGTATGTGTACCATAGAGGTGCACAGGATAGTTTAAAAAGGTACATATTCAGACTTTTAAAAATAAAATATGTATTTTTATTACATATCAAAATATATATACTGCAGCCAAATTTTGAAATATACTTAATGTAAACTAGATAGATTGATGATAGACAGACAGACAGACACCCTTGACAAAGATTAAGTGAACAACAAGACTTTGGAAATTATGGTCCCTTGCCTTTACTTTCTTTCCATTTCAAATTTTCTCCTTCACTGCTGTCAGAATATTTTTTCTAAATCCAGATTTGATCCTTTTATTTCTACGATCTAAATTGTTTGACATTTGTCCATTGCTTATGGAATAAAGCCCAAACTCCTCAACAAAGCAAACAGTGATCTTGCAAATATGGCCTCATAAAATTACTTTTACATTTTTATCAGAACCTCTTCATTTTTAGCCACATCCTTCCAAATCTTGGTTCAGATATTCTCCAGCTGGTAAATGCCAGCTTATCATTTAAACCTTAATGCAAATGTTACTTTTTCTGTGAGACTTTCCTCAACATTTCACACAGAATTAATGGCATCTTCTCTTTTTTCTTTTTTTCTGACATGCTTTAATCACATCTCCATTTAGATTGAACAGTACACTAACTTGAGGATCTTTCTCCTTCCAACTACTTCTGTTGAGGGAATTTATTGCTTATTGGCAACTGTCTCCCAAAGAAAGGGCATCAAATATCAATTATGGCATAATCTAAGATCTTATAATGAAGAGAATACAAAATACACAGGTTAAACAAGATGGAAGTTTATTTCTTTCCCATGCAGTAGCTCAGGAATTACAGACAAGGTCTAGGAGAATAACCCCAACATTGTCAACATGCCATCTCCATCTCTGCTTCCAAGGTGGCCACTCCACTCTCATCATCATTTCTGCATCCAGCAAGCAGGAGAAAGGCGAGAAGTGCAAGTGCGATTCTTCCTTTGCAGGGCATTTGGTAGAAGTAGTACAGATCACATCTATTCACATTTCATTGTTCAGAACTTAGCCAGATGGCCCTATCTAATCACAAGAGAGCCTCAGGAATTCAGTCATCACCTGGCCAGCAGTGAGCCCAATCAAATTTGAGAGCTTCTACTGTTAAAGGAAAATGGGAAGAAATAGATAGTGGACATAAATTATCAGTTGGTGTCTCAAACATAAAACACAAATTTCTCCATTTTACCTACATATTAGGCATGAAGATAAAAGGTTTTATGGGGAAGCTGTTGGATTGTCGGTCACGGTAAGTTTTCTGGTTACTCTGGTATTATAGTCATTTATGGTCTCCTTTAGTATTGTTATTGCTGAAATTTATTCTATAAAACCAGGTATATATATTATCACAGTCTCTCAGCTCACATAAATCCTGCTATTTTATGGGCCCTCCAAACTCTGGGTCAGCTTGTGTGAGTCCCTTATTTATATAGATGGGAAATGAAATTCAGTCAACATTATTTTTATTTTTCACTCCAATAGCATAAATCTTGCTTCCTACAAATAAACCCTCTTCCAAAAATATAGTCATCATATCTTTTATAAATCATGTTCATAGCTCTAGAATTATCTACAAGTTCCTACCTTAAAATGTTTAGCTGACTCATTACTTTTGCAGTTCGACTTCAGTTCAGAAAAAAGATGCACTAAACCTGAGCAGGAAAGTACTGCAATCAAAGTATGCATTCATTTTGCTAAGAATCAATTATATTTTTCAAACATTGCTCTCTCGGGAATAATAGTAAAATCTATCAAGCTTTCCATCTGGCCTCAAATTAATAAACATTTGCCTTTTGCACTGAGCAAAACTACAGTGGTGCTAGGGTTAAGAAACCATAATGAGATACAATTATGAAATATAGGTGTTTGGCTTGAAGCAATAATACGTTTTGGTTTTGTATGGGAGAAAGATACCTTCTTTTTTTTTCCTACTGGCTATTCTACTTTCTGAACTACTAAGTATGAATTACTTATAGATACCAATTCTGTCCCTCAGTGAATATTTGAGCATGATTGAGAGCTGCCTCAGTGAGCCTGATTATATTAAAAATATTTTCAGTGCAAAATTTAATTTAAACAATAGTTTTTCATGATTCTCTGGATAATCAGACACATTATGAGGGCCTGCATGTCAAAGATGGCAAGCTGGTCTCCTACTGCCACCGCAATGCTTTCTATGTCATATGTAAAAGCAGCTTCCCTACCCAACCTCACCCCTCGACTTCTCCACCCCACTTTAAGAATTGGTAGTCAGAAAATGCTTGTGTTATAGGACAAAAGTTATCAATATAAGTTTTTCCAGGAGTCTTCCTCATGCAGCCTACTAAAGAGGAATTGACCTTAATCCTCTCACACTGTTTGTGTCCTCCATCATGAGAGAAAGAGCTTTGTGATGCACATAAAAAGGTCAAGATGGAAATAACAAGCCTGTGGAGATATAGGCTGGAAATCGCAGAAATTTTGAAGTAGACAATATGAGACCAGCTGAAATATGTGAAGGCAGTAGTTGGAACAGGATATTGGAGATACTTAGAATTGAGTGGGGATTCTAAGAATCATGATGCTTAGGAAATATAAGAATATAAATAAAAGACTTGGAATTCATTGAAATTAGTTTTTGTTACTCAAATTTTGTCTGTTGACTATGCAATTGTCATAGTCTGACACTGAATAATAGAGTGAGTACTAGCTTTAAGGTATTATACCTATTTTCCCTCAGCACCCTATATTCCAAGAAGAAAGTAAGGGATCAATTTTGATATCATATTTCTCAAATATGGTCAACTTCTGATCTCAGTATTTTAAATCATATTTACAGGCAACTAAGAGAACGGAATGTGCATTGGTTATATTGTGTGTGGTCGTGGCATCTATGCTCAAGAGGGGTGGCCAAATAGGAGGCAAAGTGTCAGGATCTGGAAAGAGCAGGAGATGCTTCCATGTTGATGGGTTAAACCAGACACAGCCACGAAGCAATTTCACCTTCCTCATATAATCTAGTTAAACTCTTTAATAACTATGCCCTCCCTTACTGACTCAGCTTCATTTCTTTGCTGTCTCACTCTGTCCTCTGCAGCAATTTTGTGAAGTCCAAGGGCTCTTGCAACCTCATTAATATGGAGACAGTATAGCAAAGCAGGAGAGAAGGAACAGAATTCATAATCAAGCAGAGCTGGGTTCAAATTATGATTTAACCACATACTTCCTTCCACTGACTTGAAATTGAGCAACAGCAGTTTTCTTGTCTATGAAGTGGGGATAATGATAGAGACTGTCACATAGTGTTAAGTGATTAGCAAAAAAATAGATTAAATGAGATAGCAATTACGAAGTATTTAATATGACACCCAACCTCTAATAAGTCCTAAATAAATGCTAGCCATTTTTAAATTTTTGTTTTCAACTAGAGTTGACATTCAACATTATTTTATATTAGTTTCAGGTGTACGGCATAGTGGTTAGACATTTGCATAGTTTATGAAGTGATCCTCTGATTAGTCTAGCCTAACACTATACATAGTTATTACAATATTATTTACTGTATTCCCTATTCTATACTTCACATCCTGTGACTATTTCGTAAGTACCAATTTGTACTTCTTAATCACTTCCTCTTTTTCACCCAGACCTCTCCTTCCATCTGGATATCACGTTTGTTCTCTATGTCTGTGAGTCTGTTTTTGTTTAGTTTGTTCATTTCTTTTGTTCCTTAGATTCCACATATAAGTGAAATCACATGCTATTTATCTTTCCGTCTGACTTATTTCACTAGCATAATACCCTCTAGGTTCATCCATGTTGTTGCAAATGGTAAGATTTCATTTTTTTTATGGATGAGCAATATTCCATTGTACATATGTACCACATCTTCTTAATCCAATCGTCTACTGATATATACTTAGGTTGTTTCCATATGTGCTGCAGTGAACGTAGAGGTGCATATATCTTTTCAAATTAGTGTTTTGCTTTTCTTTGGATAAATATCCAGAAGTGGAATTGCTGGGTCATAAGGTAGTTCAATTTTTAATTTTTTAAGGAAACGTCAAACTGTTTTCTGTAGTGACTATACCAATTTGCAATTCTACCAACTAGCTACTTTTATTATCATTAGCACATTATCATGTGGTAGCTCTGTATTTATCTGCTATAATTATTATCATTATTGTCTTTCTTTATTACCTTCCAACTTTTCTTTCTCCCTGCACCCTTGCCTTCTTCAAGGCCATATCCTATACTTAATCTGTCTGGTCTAGTATGTACTACTGCATTTTGGTGTGGTCAGATCCCATCACAACCACCATCTGAGGCCTCTACAGCATCATCTGTGATGGAATCTATCCTGACTAGTCAACATTTTCTTACATGTATCTCCCTAGTCTATGGCTGGCCTGAATTCACAGTTCTTCCCTGATACCACTGAGTATAGCCTCCAACAGGAAGAGCAAATCCAGATTTTAATCAAAACATCTTTTCTCTGCATATTACCCCTGCATTAGGACACCTGCCCTCCTCCTATAAAAACTAATTCAAATGTTAACTTTTTTCACATAATTTTCTAAGGAATTCTGAGAAGAGAGGAGCTAGATTTTCTCTTCATGTCTGAAATATTTTAACGACGTATAAAATTTAAAAAGAAGAACTTTTTGACAAGAATTTTAAAAGAATTATTCCTATCCTGAAAAATCTAAATCACTTTAACCACAATTAATTTTCCTCTACAAAGGAAGAAGAAAACTACCTGGAACAAGAAAAAACAATAAAGCAAATAAATCTCAAATTTTTACAATTGTCTATCTTCCCAGAAATATTATGAGATAGATGGCACTATCTGCATTGCACAGATGAGGAAACTGAGGTTTAAGGAGAGGAGGTGACTAAGCCACACAACTAGGAAGTGTGAAATATGGAATAGAAGCCCCTAGTGTCTTCAAAGATCATTATAGATAAAAACATCTTACCCAGCAGCAGACCCGACCCTGTGATAGGTTTTTTCCCCCCACACATTTCCTCACTTCCTTGTTACACTCACTGAATAACCCCATAATAACCCCATAGAGAACTATTGATAGAAAGTTACATTTTATTGGCTGATACTTTCAGATTGTCATTTATTTACCCACTAGTGTGCCAACAACTTCTGCATTGAGTCCAGGTGAAAGCCTGATGTTCTGGGTCATGGTTCAACTCAATTCTATTTGCTAAACTCCCAGAGATTTTTCAAAATCACTTTACTGGAGTTATAATGAGGAGAAAACAAGTTACACAGAAGGACCTGCTGAGAGGGCAGCTGGAAAGTATCGTGAGCAATTACAGATCAGCAGCATTTCTTCCTATTCCATCTTTAGAATCACAGCAGATTCAAAGTCTGGAGGAAAATCACCGGTGGGTGAATGAGGATATCTCCAAGTTGCCCTACGTTGTGTAACTGTGCGCATCACACCTGCTTCCATGCCAATTATTAGCAAACTCCACTCTGAACCACGTAGGAAAGATGAGAGGATGGTATTGACTTGACTGGAACTGGAAGATTTTGCTTTTAGAATACTTATTTTATCAAACCACCTTAATATCTTCGCTGGTCATTTTTTCAACAGCATCATTTATTTAGCTTTCGACTGACAATGACCATCTCTGATGGACGGCAGACATTAGTACTGCTTGCCCGTATTTCCAGAATCCTCATTCCAGGTGTATAAGGATGTTGTTCTTCTCTACACACTTGAGGTTATTCTTGGCCAGGTGATTCGTTGTAGCCGATGAAAGGTATACAAATGTGAAGTGTATTACTTCTAACCAGAGTATTTAACTGTATTTGATCGAATCTCCAACTCCACTTCCTCCCTCTGCTGTAGTGATCATGGGAGCATGTGTTGACAAGGAATTGATATCACTCAGCATGGAATGCTGAGCTAACAGATGGATGTCAACTTTCTGGAGAGATACCTCAAACCACAGCAGACATATCATGAGCAGGAAAGAAACTCCTTTTGTGGTGTAGTCACCAAGAATTTTAGGTTGTTCATTTACTACAGCATAAAATCCCCTATCCTATTGCAAGATATTGTAGCATTCTGTTTGTCTTTGGCCGAGAGGAGCAGAAAACTCCACTGCGTTGGCTTAAATAAGTAAGAAGCTTATTTGGCTCACATCATAAGAAGGCCCATGGAAGACAGTCAGGGTGGGTCAGGTAGTTCAGTGGTATCTTTCATGACCTGGTCTCCTTTCATCTCCCTGCTCTGCCCTCTCCAGTTGTGGCATTAGTCCTCATAGTGTCATATGACCCTCGCTCCTACAGGTGTCATGTCCATGACTCAAGCAGAAAAAAGAGGCGAGTTTTATTCTTTTACATCAAAAAGGGAAGCCCTCCTCAGAGATTTTTGCCTTTGTCTCATTGGCTAGAAATGTGTGCTATGGCCAACATGAGCTACAGAGAGACCTGGGAAGACGTTTCAGCTCTTAGTCTCTAAAGTAGAGAAAGAAAAAGGGAAAGGAGCTTGTGGGGAGGGAAGCCAATCCACAGTTTCTGTCACTATGTGATTATGAAGAATATTGGGCCTTTTCAAGTAGTGCCTAAATGCAGATAGTTTTTAAAGAGCTAATAGCTCATAATTAAATTTCAAATATAGCATTAAGGAAGATATGTTATACAACAATAAACTCTATGTGATAGCAAAATATGTACATATCTTTTACTTTTGTATAGCTTACTATGTATCCATTATCCTAGGCTCAGGGACAGTATCACAGAATCACAGATTTCCCCATATGCTAAAGTGGAATATAGAAAAAAAATACAGAATATAAAGACTTATCACATCTTCTAGTTACATTCAGCTAAATCGCGAATGGGTAAAAACAGGCCTGCAACTATACACGTTTTATTCATTTGCACAAGTGTGATAGTCGTGGCTTTAGAGTCCTGGTGAGATAAAATCCTGGATAAGACAAGTGTCTTGTTAGCTCTGTGAAAACATAAACCATAAACCATGTTCTCTTTGCCTTTGTATACTATGGTAACTAATGTTAAGACATGTACCAGCTGCATCATAAAAACTGGTTGGCTAGAAGAGAAACTGTGGAGTTTAAGATAAAATAGCAGAATGTTATTTATTCCAATGATATGTATTGTTGTAAAATTTTATACAAATTATTCATAAACAAAGAAAATAGTATTTCTTTAGTATCTGTAGGGGATTGGTTCCAGGACCTCTGTGGAGACCAAAATCCACAAATACATAAGTCCCTTATGTAAAATGATGTAGTATTTGCATATAACTTATGCACATCCTCTTGTATACTTTAAATCATCTAGAATACTTATAATGCCTAATATAATGTAAGTTCTATATAAATAGTTATTATACAGTATTATTTATGAAATTATGACAAGAAGAGAAAAGTCTATATATGTTTAATACAGACAACTATCATAGGCCTTACTATATAGTACATATCAGCATTAATGTAAAATGATTTTTTCCTCATATATTTGATCAGTAGTTGCAGAACCCATGGATACAGAAGGTCAACTACATAGGCTTATGTAACAACAACAATACTTATTAAGTGCCGGGCACTATTCCCCCATGGCACTCTTCTTGGGGCTCACTGAGATTTGTCAACCCAAATTACATGTCTGAGAACAAGGGCACTTTGATTTCCCAAAAGGAAGTTAGGGCTCTGAGTAGTAGATGCTTGGATAGAAGCCAAAAAGTGCTTACCAGACTTGCAGAATGAGCAACATCACCAAGACTGAGTCCATGTCTTCTTTCTCAGGCTAATGAGCCCTCACTACAGCCTGCAATCTGCTTCCCAGGACAAAAACATATATGATGAATCACTAATCCATTAATGTTCTTCCTCATTCATACAATAAATATTTCATTCAACTAACTTTTATTGAGCGAGATTATTATTGCTTTCTTTACATAGGTGAGGAAATTATGCCTCAAAAACATTTCTTATGTGTGGCAGAGAGGTTTTTAGAAGAAATTCTTCAATTTTCTGGGAACCTCATCTTTTCTCCACTTTGAAGTGGCTCCACTGTCAGCTCAGAGGTATGTGGGACATAATGTTTACAAATGTGGGATTGATAATGGTCAAAGATATTCAGGAAAGACCACCAAACTGGGGATTCATAATCAGTCCATACATTAGGCCACATTCAACTTAGGGGATAAGAATCTCCTGAATTCTACCTCAAAATGAAGCAACTTCACAGACTTCTTCTTAGCATTCCATGAGAAGCATCCCTTCCAGTGAACCTCTGTGAGCTACTGTAACTTGCCATGCTATCTACAGGAAGGGCTCTAGGCTTCAAGCCATGAACACAGAGAAATGTTCCTGTGCCCTCTCTCTCCTCTTCTTTATACACCTTTTAAAATTCTATTTCTAGGTAAATTAAAGTGCAATGGGACAAGAATAAATGGGAATGGAAAAAACAGCCTCTTAAAGAAGTCTCACCTCTTTCTTTTATTTTTAGACCCTGTTCTTTCAACAATTATTCATCACATGCCTAACGTGTAGCAGGTTCTGTCCTGCACAAGTGAACAAAATACACATGCAAATCTCTGCCTCTGTGAAATCTAAGTTCTAGTGGACTTTTTATGCTAGTAATATTCAAGAAAAACTGGGTGGGGTAAAGAAAATGATTGAAAAGCTGTACTAAGACTTTTGTAGAGTCAAGCTCAAATTGCCAACTGAGTCTTTAGTTTCAAAATGTTGCGAACAGGAATCTTTCTTCAGCCACACACCAACCGCCACTGGTACCATGATGGTATTCTAAGGAAATGGAAAAAGTGCATTATAAATGATTGATGGAAAGGTATGCTTTAAATGTCAAGAATTTCAAACTTGGATGAAGGGAAAATTGGGAAGAAGTAGGCTTTTCAGTCAACATTCAAGAATTAGGTAAAAATTGTCTAAAGTAAGACTTGAAGTGTTTTGGAGAAGAAAAAAGATCTGTCAGAGACCTCAGTGGAAAGATATCACCCAATGAAGAAAGACTGAATACTGAACTATATTATATAAAAATAACATTGATGAATTAGATTTCAGAGAAGCTCTGGCTCACTGTTAATGCTCCCTAACAGCCTCCGTCTAGACATGGAGAGTTGGTCAGTCATCGAGACCCTGTCAGAATTTTATTCTTATTCTGAACAGATGCCTCATTATGCAGGGTAATTTAACATTATCGATGAAAGAATTAACCAAATGACTCATGGAATTTGTAATGAGCTTAGGAGCTCTTACCTGTAACACCTACAAACAAGACCTCAAGTTGGGGTGCGGGTTTGCTAATGATCACATGTTGTTAATCACAAGGAACATATTTCTCTGATTTTAGACCTGGAAGATAAAAAGCTTTTTAATTTCTTTTCAACCAAAAAGTAAAGTCTACTGTGATTTATTAAATACAGGCTCAAAGTAACAGCAGCAACTCCGTAGTGCAACGTCTCATCTCAGTCATAATGATCTTCAGCATCACCATTATTGTCATCATCACAAGTCACTTTTTAGAGGAGCCATTAGCAAAATCTGTCATTCGATAACAACTGTTAGTATCAATATGATTTTATTTGACTTGTAGATAATTTTTAAGACAGCTTTAATGATAAAAATCATATCTTATCAAAGACTGAACCATATGGTTTCATGTAGCTTGAAAATGGAAAAAAATAAATGACCCAGTAACTATTCAGTGATTATGTTCATTTTAGTTATATAAGTAATTTAACAAGAAAGCAAAAATGGTGGGAAATAGAGGAAGAAATATCACACTTAACCCAACCATTCTAACACAACCACTCTCAACATTTTAGTATAAGCTCTTTCTAGTTTTTATTATTTTATTTTTTTATTAAGTTACTTTCTAGTTTTTAATATTTATATTCCACATAGCTATATTCAGCATATCGATAAATATAGATGCTGTTTTAATTCACAGACATTATATCGTAATTATTTTAGGGGGTTGTTATATCATCTTTATGATCTTCATAATAGACCACACTGTATATTATTTAACAGACTTATTGCTAACTTCTAATTGTTTATGATTACTTATGATTATGTTATTTAACAAAAATGCTTGGTACATATATTCTATCTTTTGAAATTTTTTAGGAGATATCAGCAAAACTTTGTACAAGAAAAATTTTTGTTTTCAAATTTATTCCAACAAATATTTTCCTCAAAACTCTATACTAATATACAGTTTCACCAACAATCATTGGAAATGCTGGGTTCACCAAATATTTGTTAGAATTGTTATATTATTATTCAATTATTTTTAACTAATTAGGAAGGGGAAAATAGTGTCTCTTTATTTTAAAATGCATTTCTTTGCCATTAGCGAAAATGAACATATTCTTATATGCTTATTAGTTGTATTTGCTCCTTTTTTAAAATTGAGATATAATTGACATGTAGCATTTATAAGTTTAAGGTGTACAATGTATTGATTTAACACATTTATATACTGCAATATGATTACCACCTTAACTTTAGCTAACACTTCCATCGTGTCCAATAATTATCATTTATTTTTTGTGGTCACTTTATGAATTCTTCCATCAGGTTCTTTATCCATTGATCTATCTCATTCTTAGTGGTTTTACCTTAACAATTTATACAAGCTCTTTTCATAAAGACAATATTTTTCTGACAATATTTTTCTAAACATTTGGAAACATTGTCCTCCATTTGATGCTTGCTCTTTATGTTTTGATTGCTTTAACATTCAAAAGATATAGACCTATGTTTATATAAATCTTTTTATCACAATGTTTATTTGTTTTTTGTTTTCCTGAGTTCTGTTGTTTGCTGTTTCTAAGCTTAGAAATGTAGGGCCTCTGCAGAGGTTTAATAAATATTTATTTATTATTTTCTTCAAATTTCTATAAAGTATAACTTTAAAATCTAACTCCATCAAGTACAACTTATGGTTTAGTTCTGCAAATCTCTCTCAGGTCTCATTACACTAACTTGACTCACTTTCTCTGCCTTTAGCTTTCTCCCTAAGTTTCTGTAACCTCTTGCTCTGTCCAACCCTTAAATGTTGATATCTCTCAGAAATCTGTGTTGGTCCTTCCCTCATTTTCCTGTGTGTGCTACTGCTCCCTGGGCATTCTTACCTATACGCATTACTTCATTTGCTCCCAGTAGAGCTGTGACCTCCGTATTTATATCTCCAGACCCAATTGTCTATGTCAGAAACCAAGCCGTCTTCCTTGACTGCTTTCTCCCACACATCCTTGACAATCAGATTCTATAGATTCTACCTTCTAATTTAGCTGCTCTTTTTGTGCCTCCTTTCTGTCCCCACTGCCATTCTCTTAGTGTTGGCTTTCAACTACATGATTGCCTCCTTAGCAGTCTTCTCACCTCCACTCTTGCCTCTTGAAGACCTCCTCTTCACATCTGCATGTGATCGTATTATCAAGCACATCCCATGCTATAATTTTCCCTGTCTGAAGTTGAATGTGCATCAGCAGAACAATAAACCATTACAGACCAAGAATTACAATAAAGTTATGCAAACGAGGTAAAGAAAGAGGGGAACCTAACGGAGACTGAGATGAGGGGCCCAAATACGATCGAAGAGTGATGGTAACTGTGGATAAGAAGTCAAAAGGAGGAAAGCGAGGAAGAGGAGGAAGAAAGAGAAAGAGAGAGAGAGATTGAAGATTGACAGAGGTATATTGTTATCCCAGTTAGGTAGGCCTTGAGTCCAACAGACAGAAATTCTGGGTTATGACCCTATACTACTGTGTTAATTTTGGAATAGTAACTAAAATTGCATGCCTAATTTCAGCATTTATAAAATTAAGTTATTGGCATTTTCTCTCCTAGTTTCTTATCAGTCAAAAATCATTGATACCTTTAGAGTATTACTAAAATTTAATATTTTCAGATCTACTAGAAAGGGAATCAAGGAATAGGAGAAACTCATCAGCTTTACAAACATTTCAAATATTGTTCTATCTTAAAATGAGAAGAGGAAGCTTAACTTCCAGAGCCCTCAAACTCTGCAATTCTTAGCATCTGATGCAACATTGCTCAAATGTGGATTCTGCTTTCCTTCTTCCCCTGGCTTTTAGACCTACTGTGGAACTTCTTAAAGTTTCTGAACCTCATTGTCAAATATTCTATCCAACTGCAAAATGAAGCAGTTTTGGAGAGAATACTACATGTTCCTGAAAACAAAGACAAGCATCTCAAAACAAAGGTCTTTCTAACTGGCATCTTGCCTGCCACCTTAGTTCATTTAGTTTAAGGTTTGGATCTGGATCTTCCTAGAAACAAATGCTGCCCATGAATTATTCCGACGATGAAATATAGATGGCCTCTGCCTCCAAGGACATCAATTTAATCCAATTATTCTACCAAGCATTAAACTTGTTTCTTTTAATTGAAACAAAAGTATGTTGAAGAATTTTGCCTCAATGACAAAGTTAATTTCAAGGTGTGAACTTTTTCTTCTTCAGGAAGGTATTTTTTAACTAAATTGACTTAACACTCATCCACCTACACTGTTTCTATAGTAATCCTTTATTAACCAGGGTCTCTTAAATCCCCCTAAATAAAAAATCTAGATGATAAATCACAGAAAACATTGAAGATTCTCATATTACATGTGAAGCCATATTTTTTTTTCTCATTTCCTTGCCTCAGTAATTTAAAATTATTGTTAAGTGATTCAATGCTTCTCCTTCTCAACCTCTTTGCTGGAAAGAAATGCAATACATGCTGTGACTCAGGATACTATATCATCATTTGAGAAGGAAATTATAGATTTGGCAATTTCTCCTCCCACTTTGGGAATCTATGTGTAGATCTATGGACTATTAATATAACTTATTCCTATATCTTATTAGACTTTTGTATTCAATTGGTTGCTATATACAAAAGAGGCCAAAGCAATTTTCAGAAAGGTAATGTCAATAATCTCAAAAAAATATATCATAAAACAATTGAATGAAAATTAGCTGCCTTATGTAATGGATCAATATGAATTGTAAAAGCAAAATTAACCTGAGCATTTGGACAAGAAGTTAAAAACGTTTAAGAGATGAGAACATAATTTTTCACCCTAAAACCGTTATATAACTCAGTTCTTAAAAGCGTAAGGAAAAATACAAGGGGCAAGTGTTAGTGAAATAAGCCTGTCTTTCAGGGTGACGTGCTATGCAAAGAGAAGAAATCAGCCTTTGGAAATCTGTTTATTATTACTTACATTCAAAATCATTTTAAATAAACTACTGAGTATGCTCACTCTGAATGGCCCTAACTATCCTAAGACCAGGAAGACAGAAGAGTGTCTTTTCAAGATTTCAATTGATTGAGGACAGTCGCCAGCGGAGTTGGGTTGAAAAGAATTGTGAAGCTAAGCTTCCCCAGGAAAGACTGCTAAGATCAATTATTAGTGTCTGCCTTAGATATTGAGGTTTGGGGAAGGGGTGGTAGAAAACCTGTGAAATATGTGCTAACCTTAAAAGTCAAGGAATATTTGTGTGACTTGAGTGAAACATGTGAACATTCTTGTGCCTGTCTCTCAGTATACATCAGTATGCTATCTCTGGGTTGTAGAGAATGCAAATATTCAACTTTACAAGATAACACCAAATTGCTTTTCAAAGCGTTTGTACTAGTTTGCATTTCCAATAGCAATGAGAAGTCTCCAACATGGAATTTTTCCAAAGTCCCGTAACTATAAGTGATGCAGACAGATTTGGATACAGGCATATTGCCTCCAGAAACTTCTCTGTTTATAACTGTATTAACCACAGAGGGATATATGTTTAGCTCATAAAGCCTAAGAAAAAGAAACTTGCTAAAAGGTGTTGGGTAGAATTCAGGATACAGCAGAACTTCATGTAAAGTTCTAATGACAATAGACAGAACAATTTTAACCAAAAATGAAGTTTGTGTCTGAAGAATGAGAATTCTGGATTTGAAGGAAAACATTCCTTCAAAAAAGAATGAGAATTCTGGATTTGAAGGAAAACATTCAGCTCAATATCCAGTTGAAGTTGAAAGAATCCAGCTTGAAAGAACAAATTATACACTTTGCACATTAACTTCCAGTTTCCACCTTAAAGATTAGTTGCCTTGAATAACAGG
Source organism: Pteropus medius (assembly GCF_902729225.1). NCBI lineage: Eukaryota > Metazoa > Chordata > Mammalia > Chiroptera > Pteropodidae > Pteropus > Pteropus medius. The sequence goes on along the minus strand of NW_024352786.1, from coordinate 10,361,228 downwards.
GCTTGGCATGCTTCAGTATTCTGTGAGTAGGCCGATGTTAAATGGTCCCCAGGCAGGAGAGGTAAAGCATGTTTTCATCGTCTTGTCTAGGAGGACATTTCCGACCCATTGGCTAGGTAGAGACTTGCCCTACATTTGAAGATATGCTGGTTGGTTTGGTCATAGTGACAAGCCACGTCTTTTTAGATTTATTAGATATGGTTTACAGCTAGGTCTGCAATAAGCAAGTGAGGCGCAAACATCTAAAAGTGTTTTAACTTGAAATATGTTAAAAACAGACAAAAATAGGAAGATTATAGGTCAAATTGCTTGCCTCTCATTTATATTGTATATTTATAAACATCATCTTCTACGTGTTTAAGCTGAATCAAGACTTCAACATCCCTTACATTAGAAAAAAAATAAAAGTGAACTTTTTCAAGCCACCCAGTATGGGCAACATTTTATAAGCTGCTTCCTTTGGTTTGATTTTTTTTTTTAATATTGTGATGTAGGATATGAATCATAAAGAATTAGAAATAGACCTAAGGTGTATTCACTTCTCAAATATATTAATTGATTCTTGCATCTTAAAATGAGTTCCGAGTTTTGAAGAGAAATTGGCAGACTCTCTTAATCTCAAACTTAGAGCAATGTTTTATAATTTGTTGTCTCACTGAATTTATTTCATTTTGATTTTTTATCTTTAATGTCATTTGACTTTATATTAGAATTTGGTTTTTATGAAAATGTTCTAGAATTCTTAACCTCTTGCATCCTTTCTATTTTTTACTTATTATAAATAGAATGACTATGTTGTAAATTTTTAGATCATAAAAATAACAAAATTACCTTAATAATTCCTCCTTAAAAGGTAGTGTCAGACTGAGGGCTACTATTTAAAGAAGTTTCAAAAGAAGCATCTATAATTTTGCTGACTTTATGGTATCATATTCTCTTGGTGTTCAGCCAGCGACATATTGTTTGGTCCAGGGTTGCATTTGTTTTGCTTTAAATGGCATCTTTTGGTTTCTTCTCTTTTTAACCTAGCATCAACAACTCATTCCATGACAGCTCCTTATATGCTTATGAAGGTGGTAAACTGTGTGTGTGGTGTGTGTGTGTGTGTGTGTGTGTGTGTCTGTCTGTGTGTAGAAATAAATTAGCCTCTTTCATATTTTAAGTTACTGTTAAAGGCAGGATCACCATCCACATGTTTAAGTAGCTAACGAGACCCAAAGCCAGAAAGCAGGTGCATGCAGGCTGTTATAAAGCAGGTCTTTCATCTCAGTCTGTTCAGTGCCCACCTCCCATTGTCAACCATTGCAACTCTGCCTCTTCTTCTCATGCTGCCTTTACACAGATTAATCCACCCTTGCTCCTTTGAGTCTGCAGTTAATTGGTTTTAGGTTTCATACAATTGCATAGATAAGCTCTGTTAAAGTGCTTTAATCAGTGAAGTGCTTTTTTCTCACATATCCCTTCACCACTGCTCCAATTCCACTAGCCAAACAATATCTTCTTATCCATAACAAAGGGGGGGAAAAGGTGAAGTAAATCCAAAGTATAGCCCTATTCAATAGTTTTGGTTCCAGTGGCACTCCACTCGGGAGCCAATGATAAATGAGATAGGGTACCAATCTGGAATGCAGTCATTTATCAAACGTTAGGTAAAGCCTCTATTGCAACTGTTAGGTTTCAGTAATGAGAATGTGCAATTCTGTCGAGCTTCCCTCTCTAATCTTACAGGGAACTGTATGCTATGATTTTGAGCCATAAGGGTTGCTTACCAATTAGCAAAGAAAACTACACTCTAAAAATGTAAACACAATCTTTTAAATTGGGCAGAAAACTCAAGAATAACACTTCTCTGACCAGTTATAACTAATATTACCATCATTACCGCTTTCCTTCAATTATTCAGGCTTCCTCATGCCTGGCCTGGATTCCTGCAGATAATAACGTGGAGCACACTCATTAATCATTTTCTTGTCATTGTGCCCTGGTAAGGAGAAGAAAGGGATGCTTGCCACCAAAAATAGAATGTCTTCTCTCTCTCTGATAAATAGGAGAAAACTCTGTAATGAACATGTTATCTTGTCATGGGAAATGTCTTCTTCAATCGTCTTGAGAAGAAGCAAATAACGTCAGTGCTGTGTATCTATATATCATAGGCATACAATACTGAAAATCTGAAGAGATAATGAAATAAGTGCTTCTAAAAATAACTATGCAAACATGAACTCTATTGTGCTATAATTTCCGTGTCATGGAATACTGAATTTTCTAAGTGATAAATGGTTGGTACGTGAAGGCTGATATTTGTTTTTTATCACATATAAACATGAAAAATACCCATTCATGTGTGGATATATGCACACAAAAATAGTTTTATCGCCCTGCACGTGTTTGCAAAACCCATAATGCTGGGTCACAGCTTTTAAGGGTTTCTAGAAGATTGTCTCATTTAACACAAATCCAACGGAATGATATTATCAAGTATAACATCTTTTAGGATTGGAGTCACTGTTAAGGGCCATCTAGTCCCATGTTTTCATTTTATAAATGAAGGGATTGAAGCTCAGAAAATTACCGTTCAAGAGCTGGATGTCCTTTCTAAACCTCACTCCCGGTGTAGATTATTTTCTCACCCTTTGTATCAGTTCATCCCTGTTCCCATTCTTGTTTAATGTGAGTCTCATGGGGTAGGGAAAGGAGATATTCAGTGCTCCCTGACCATGCTTTCAAACCCTACCCCACTATACTTTTAGTTTAATGAAGGAGCGTTACCCAATTTTTTAGCTGAGAAAGCAGAGTTTAAAAAAGGCAGTCTAGTTAGTTGTAGTTAGGCAGAGTAGAGATTGGTATCTAGGCTCCCTGACATCTAACATCTAAAAGTGAGCAATATTATTGTATTCAAGTGCCTTATATCTAGCTTTATTTCTTTTCTTTCATTTAGAAAGGAAAATACATTTCTTTCTTGGTGTGCCTGTAAAAATAATTGTGTTTGCCTTCATCCAACTATATGATAAGGCCTAAAAGAGCATTGGAGCGGCATGAGTCAACACACCACTTGGAATACTCTCCCAGATGTCCTGCCAACGGTCTCCCGTGAGGTCTCCAAGAGTCATTCTGGGGCTGTATGCTTAGTGAAAGGATGGTTCTAGAACCACTTCATTATCTAACATAACCAATCCATTCATCACCATCTCTCACCTCTACAAAATAGCATAGTAAATGCAAACAACACGGACAATTTTCAACATATTGGCCTGTAGATGAAAAGTGTCAGCTAATCAATTTAGTTGATATATGCATATTGAGAATAGCTTGAGGGAGGTCAGCCCTGCCTACTGTGTCATACAGCAAAGTCAAGTGGGAAAAACTAGACAGTCACCTGCTATTTAAAAGGCACCATTCTTTTCTTCCTTTTGTTCTTCTTTCATCCATCCTTCCTTTCATATTTTATCTTTTATTACTTTCCTTTTCCTGTATTATCTTTCACAAAGCAGAGATCTGTTCTGCAAATGTTACCTAAATAAATAACTTCTCATTGATGAAATAAATCACAGATTGACAAACCTGGGAATATAGGATACATGGGTCTGGGTTTGAGTCCTGATTCTTCTCCAAATAAGAATAATCTGGGATACCTTGGATAAGTCACTTGACCTTTCTGAGCCTATTTGTCACCTGTAAAATTGATATCATCAACCAGAGTGATTGCTAGATACAAAAAAGAGACTATATGTGATAGTGCTTTAGTAAACTAAGTTCCATATAAATATTACTTTTAACACTACCAGAGTTTAATTTCTAAACTTGTTTCACATGACTAGGTAAGATCAATGACTACTGCTATAGATTGCACTATAAGATGTGTATATTCAAAAATTTTTGCAACACTATAATGCAAGATGGGAAATTCAAGCCAAAGTAACAAGAAATGGTTTTAGCATTTTATACCTAAACCAAATGTTAATAAATCACTGTAGCATGTAACTCAATTTGCATCTTTGCTGATTGGTTTGACACAGAGCTGCCTTTAGTATGGAAAAAAAGATCTGCTTGCAGAATTGCAGTGAAGATTAGGGAGGAAAATGGGCCCAAGTGTAAATTGTATTTATAAAGTTTATCTTCCATCTCAACTTCGACTAAAATTTATAGCACTCTACGTTACACCATCCCATCAGCGCTCCAAACCACATTGGAAATTCTTATCTTTGTGTGTCTTATGTGACTGACCGGAGTAGAAAGAGAAATAATGTTTTTAATTTCTGCTGTCCTGCTTTCTGAGCTAAAAGTGTTTGGCCCAGGACTGTCACCATAAGTGAGCCAAAATTTTTGTCAAAAACATTAGAGTATCTTTATTATGTGGAGGTTCCTCAAAAATGTCTTCAGAATTCATGTTCAAGGAGTTTACAATCTTTTAACAAAAAATATTTTAGAATAGTAGCGTATCAACAAAAGTAAATGGCAGCACACAGTTCTAAGGGAATGACTTGTGCAAAATCAAACACAGCTGAAATGCAGATTAAAATTCAGAAGTAATAACAGTATTTTAAAAAGTGGGTTAAGGGAGGTGGTGAAGGTGAAGATGAAGTTTTGTGAAGAGGAAAAAATACTGTTCTATTAAATAAAGCTCCCACAATGTTTTTAATAACTTTCAATAAGTCCTTCTTGACCTCACAATTAAGTTCAAACCCTTACACAAAGCATGATTCATTTGACAAGTAGTTATGGAATACTTACCCTGAGCCAGGAAGTGGGGAGACCAGAGCGAAGATGGAGCTTCTGGGATTGGTTCCCTATACCCTACCTATATCTGGCCTTATATAAAAACTCCATACATTATAAAGTTCTACAACAGCCACTAATCTTTCTGCTTCCTCACCTTTGTTCATCTAAGAATGGCCTTCTCCTTTGAAATCTTTTTCATTTTTCAAGGATTAGGTCAAAGGCACTGCATTCATAAAGTCTTGACTAATCGGTGAGGCCAACTTCCAAAGCACTTGATTATGCCTCTGTTTTAGTCCATTCAGGCTGCTACAACAAAAATACCATAGACTGGGCAGTTTATAAACAACAAAAATTTGTTTCTCACAATTTTGGAGGCTGAGAAGTCCAGGATCAAGTCACTGACAAATTCAATGTTTAATGAGAACCCACTTCCTGCTTCACATCTGGCCATCTTCTCTCTGTGTCTCCGCATGGCAGAGGGGCAAGAGAACTCTCTGTGGCCTTTTTCATAAGGATACTAATTCTATCGGGAGGGTTCAACCCTCCCAAAGACCTCACCTTCTAAAACCATCACCCTGGGAGTTAGGTTTCAACATCTGAATTTGGGGTAGACACAAACACTCAGTATATAGCAATCCCTACAATCAATGAATCAATAATTAATAATAAACCAACAAATTAATTCATTAGGAAGCATTAATGGAGGGAAAGTACACTTTGGAGACATGCTCACAGAGGATTTAACACTAAGCTTTTCACACACATCTAAATCACCTTGTCTCTCCCTGCCCTGATCCTCCCAAGGAGACTACACCCCTTAGGTTTGCTCCTAGCGGCAGCTGAATCAGCCAGGCAGTGCCCACAGTATTGCTGACCTTAAGGTAGAAGAATAAGAAAAGTGCAGACAAAATGATGAGGTTTCAGTTCTGTTCATAATCTAGTTATGAACCCAGATATGTAAAATAAATGTCTCATTTATAAATGGGCATTAATTTCTGATTTCCAATTGTAGTGGGGAAAAGTGCCTACCAATATTGCTGATGAGTCAGAAACTGCACACTCTCTGATAATATAGGTAAGAAGCCAAGTACTGAGTGAGTGCTACCACTTGCAAAATGACTTCTGTGAAAGCATCCAAAACTAGTTACTGGTTCTCACATTGGCCTCTATCTGGTGAGGCATTGATTTCAGTAACAGGCAGACTGTCTGCCTAGTTTGCAGCCCACTGACAAATTTCACTTTGCCTTTACTTATAAGAAGTACATTCGTCATGTTAAACAGCTCTCAGGTTCAATTTGTAATAGGAACGGACACAATTTTTTAATTAAATTTATTGGGGTGACATTGGTTAATAAAATTATATAGGTTTCGAGTGTATAATTCTATAATATGTCATCTGTATATTTTGTGTATGTTCACCACCCAAAGTTAAAAATACTTCCGTCACCATATATTTGACCCCTTTACCGTTATCTACCTTTCCCCTCCCCCGCTTTCCCTCTGGTAACCACTAAATTGTTGTCCATGTCCATGAGTCTCTGTTTGTCGCTTTCAGATTTATATCCCACATATAAGTGAAATCATATGGTTCTCAACTTTTTCTGACTTATTTCACTTAGCATGATACTCTCAAGATCCATTCATGTTGTTGCAAATGTAGTATTTGATCTTTTCTTATTGCAAAGTAATATTCTATTATATGCATGTACCACATCTTCTTTATCTAGTCATGTACTGAAGGACACTTGGGTTGTTTCCATGTCTTGGCCACCATTAATAATGCTGCTATGAGCATATGTCTTTACAGATAGATGTTTTCAAATTTTAGGGGTGAATGCCCAGAAGAGGGATTGCTGGGTTATAGTGCAATTCTATTCCTAGTTTTTTGAGGAACCTCCACACTATTTTCCATAATGGTTGTACTAATTTACATTCCTAGCAGCAGTGTGTGAAGGGTCTTTTTGGAAGGGGGGAATTTTTGCAGAATTTGCTGGCACGTGGGGACAGAAGAGAGTCTTCTGAAATCATAGCATTTACCTTTCATGAGGAGTCTCTCTCTGACTCCTTCAACACACTGCAATTGCATTCTGCCAGAAAATAAAGGTATCCGTCATAGTTCGTAAGAAGTCAACAAAAAGAATCAATTGATTTAAGCAGAAAAGGAATGTATGAAAGACACTAGGTAGCCATTGGCATCTCTGGAAGGATAGAGAACCAGGCTTGAAGGCTTTGTGGCCAAGTATAATGCCCACTTTACCCAGGAGCATGGCCCTAACAGACACTCAGCACATCTGGTATCAGAAACACAGGGCCCTGAGACACCTTCATGATTATGGTATCTCTCCTACCAGGTAAGTATACTGAGACATTCAGAGCCTCATTTTCTGTTGGCTCTGGAACCCACATGTCTCTGAGACTGCCTTCCCCACAATGGGTTCTTCCCAGCACCTGCTTCTCTCCATCACTACCTTTCAACACTATGACTTACATGTAAATTTTGGTTGGCATCATCTAGGCTACTCTCTCATGCCATAACTGCAAAAAGGCTGAGAAAAATTTGTTTCTAATATCTTCCATAGGGACATGCAGACTCTTAAAGTAGAGAACTCTCTGAAGTAGGCATGGTCGAAGGTACCAGACTGCTAAGAAGAATGACAAATATCTGCTCCCCTAGTTTCTTAGAAGAGTTAAAATATCAGCCAACATTCTAGATCAGGAGGGTCAGGAAAGAAGGGTGTGCTTCCATTCAACTCCTTTACTCCCACTGACCCCTTGCCACTGGTTTTTTACTTACTCATCCACTGTCTTTGAGCAAATTACTCAACATTTCCAGTACAAGTGATCCACCCAACTGGAGTCCCTCTCATTGCATTCTTGTTCTCCAACAGCTCATTTCCATGCCCAATTGAGCGTTTTCTAATTATGTTATTTCCAGGCTCAGACCCTCCAATGGCTACCTAAACACCTTACCACAGTCTGCAAGGCTCTGTAGGAACTGGTCAGTCCCTGCCTAGATTTTCTTCAAGGCATCTAGGACCATCTTTCTCCTCATTAATTGTTCCTCAGACTCACTGACCCTCCAACATAGGCAAGCTTATCTCGACTCAGGCCTCCTGCACTTGACGTTTTCCTTACCTGTAATGCTTTCCCCCCAAATCATTGCATGGGTGACTCTTTTTAATCATTCAGGGCTTAGTTCAAGTGCCACTTCCTTAGAGACAACTTTCCTGACCACCCTTTCTAAATTGGAGCCCCACTCCAAACTCTTTATATAATACCTTCTTTTTTTAACAGTTACAGTTCTTAACAATACCTAGATTATCTTATTGATATATTTATCAAACTGTTTATTTTCTGTTTGCTCTACTAAAAAAATAAGGTTCATGTTAATTTCAGTATCCTCAGTGCCTAGAACTGTGCCTAGACAATTAACAAGCTTTCTATTGTGCCTAATTTCCAGGCTTTTGGCTTAATTTCTTCCACACTCTGCCTAATTCCAGGCTTCCCTTTACTCCACTTCCCCGTACCCTAACTGTGTTTCCTGTCATGTGTTTTAGCAGATGGGACCTCCCACTTTCCCTGAAGCAGATGGTGTCCTCCATGGCTAGTGTAGGCAGAGTATCAGTAGCCTGGGAGTCGAGAGCATGATCAGAGTGTACTGGGCTGTGGAGCTTAGAAGAAACTGAGTGGGAGAGTGGGGAAGAAAGATTGGAGATGTCAGGCAGGCCGGAAATTGGGTGGGCAAAGATGTGACAAAGGCGACTATGGATAGAGGATTGATAACAACAGTTGGTAGACTTGCTGTCTGACCAGAGCCTAACCTCAGCTGTCATTTCTTCCTGGATGAGCACAACAGAGAGAATTAAACAGGGCCAGGCATACAAACCATGTGTCTCGTCAAAGATCTGTTTCTTAGAGACACAAAGACAGCGGGATCAGCTAAAACATCCATATGCTTGTTAACGCTTCTTGTTAATACAGACTCCCAAGAGCCAGTGTAATCCAAATGGAAGAAGGGCGCACAGGGACTTGAATTATCCCAGTGATGTCTGAGTTACCTGTGCTTTCTCAGCCATAGCTTCAGGCATTCTTTTCCCTTCAAGTAAAGTCCCATTCTAATTGTTTCCTCTTAACATTTAGCGAAACTGACTCTACTCCAATTATACCTGCAAATGAGCATGTCTTCAAACAGAAGACAGGCATCCACTGAGAATCCTTACATCACAGACCTTGACCTGAATGTTGCAATGAGTTAAGTAATAGTTTTCAGTCTTAACTACTTTCCTTTTAATTAACTAAAATATCTAGATAATCACTTGCATTTCACTCTACTAATGGAGAAATAACCATTATGTTGTGAACTGCGGTTTTGTATTAGTTATAACCCTTTGCAGTCTTGCTAACAAAACCCAAACCCATACACAGCTCCAATTCTCCTACTCTCTAATTAAAGAGCTTGCCAGGACCCAGAACTGTTGAATGGCATGTGATGACTGAGCAGGCAGGGAAATGTTCAACCTCTTATTTCTTTCATTCTGCTCTTAGTCCTTCTGACTGAATGTTTTCATCCTTGTTCCTTGAACCATCTTTCCTTTCCCATTGATTGTTAGATAAGTTTCTGCCTTCTCTCACTTCCCCCAGGAGCAGTAATGTCTAATTACTCTCTACTTAGAAAGAAAAAGGACTTTTAGACAAGTTTCTTATCTGCCCCTTAGGTAGAAGGCTTGTTTAAATCGTTTCTACTTTGATGTGAGATGGTAGAGAAAGAAAGTCCCTTCTGGATCAAGTGAGAGAGAAATGAGGGAAATAAATGCCCAGAAACAACCATATTATTGCTTGGAGATATAACATTGACAAGGTTGCAAGTAACAGAAACCGTTTGAGATACTTTAACACATAAGCGAGACTTCACTGTGGAAGAAGGGTTTCCCATGGAACTGTAAGACTGGGATGCAGGGAGACCTCAATAGTAACTGTGACTTGGAGATCCAAGCTCTGTCTGGACCAATTTTCTACCTCTTGTCTCTCGCCTATGTGTCTGTTGCATTGCTTTTCCTCTCTCCCTCTTCTCTCTTGCTTTCCAGGTCTTTCTCACCTGGTGCTTACTGTAGTTCTTGACCTACTCCGACTCTGTCTAAACCAGAGCTAAATGTCCAGAAACAAACTTCCTTCACTTCTCAGGTGCACATGGAAGAAACATGACCTCCTGGATTTATCTAAGTCCAGCCACCCAAATTATCAGGGAAAGGATGCTGACAAGTCCACTCTGAACTGATCAATAGCGGAGGTGCTAAGTTAATGTTATATGAACATGGCAGCCAAAACCTATCCCACAACCATATGAAAGGAAGTCTCAAAGTGGTAGAGCAAGGGACACAAAAAATGAAATGAAGGGCATGTATAACAAATATCTACTGCATAATTTCCTTATAATTCATGGCAAATTGTCTTCCTAATTTATGAGTATCATACAGTTGCCTAGTGTATTTCATTTCACTTGAGAACGAAAAAGAGCACTAGACCCTCAGAAGTATTTACAAACCTAACTATCCATGTAGTAGAATACTTAACTATACTTAACTAAAGATGGGATCCTATTTTATCATTTCAATTGTAAGAAATTTCTTGATGCTCTGTATGATTGCCCACAAGATTAAGTTCTTTATTTTACAATTTTAACAGAGAGCTTTCTCCACTTACTATAATTGTCATGTCACTGAGCTATATAGGAGTAAGGGAATTAGAAAATAACAATGCATAAAGCAAATATTAATTGCTGCTCATTGTTTTTTTAGTACAAAAATTTTAATGTCATTTTTTCCTCCCTCTGTCTGTCTTTCCTCAAGGTCCTAATTCAATAGCCTATATCCTATGGCGACATGTATGTGCTTCACAGTCCAAAGAAGGTAGTAAATGCTCAATAAATTCTCGTTGAAATAAACTGTGTTTATCTAATAAGCATAGTGTCACATGACTGACTTCATCATTTCTTCTCTGATGGAACAAGCAACAGGAAGAGATACATGTGTAAGTCTACATCTATATACTTGGGAAGTCCTTTATGGATATTTCTGGAGTATTATTTATTATTGTCTTTGTAACTCTAGGCTATGAAGATTTTTTTCTTTTCTCAGAATTAGTAATAGGTGTGATTCTCTTAGAGGAAGTACCAAAAATAGTTCTGCTCCTCATATAGCTTTCTCAGTGCTAGGCAGCTATGTGTATCTTGGCTAGATGCAATAGTCTATCTGCTATTTTGAATATATTCCAGGATCATTTGTCAGGTATGGGCGATTCATTCTAGAAGCATTTGTTAAGCACCTCCTCTGTGCTAAGTGCTATGTAATTCCAATAAATAAAAAGCTAGAATAAATGGTTTCAGTAAGAAAATGGTTGTGCTTTTTATTCCTAGTAAGACATTCTACATTTTTCCAAAAACCATAACTATTAAAACAGGCTGAATACATTTTAATTTATGGCTTGTTCACTGTTTCTGTTTCCAAATGATTCGTATTCCTCTATTCTGTCCAAAATCATGAGCGTTTTCAAAAGTTAAAATCTGCTTCCATATCGCTTAGCTATTTTTTCTCATTTTAAAACAGCTTAGACTAAGATTTACATGTGCTGGTGATAAGTGGTTTGGGTTTTTTTTTTTCCCCTAACTTTTTAATTAAAATTCTTACCATTCCCTTCTGGCGATAGAAGGAAGAAAGAAAGTATTTTTAACTGAAAATATTTTTTTAAACTGAAAATTTTAAAAAATAAGGAATATTTTCTAAGAATATATAAACTGTTCTCTTCATGTTTAGAGCTGTCTGCAAACCAGGTAGTGGAGTGTGGCTACTGTCAGGTTAATTTGGTCACTGTAACAACCAATACTGATAATGAATACATAAAAAGCTTTCTTGAGGGAAAAGGTCCTTTCCTTAAGAACTGAAATCAATGAAGATATATGTCTAATAGGACTATGAAGGAAATAAAGATTTTTATTTCTGTCACTTAATACAACAGTAAACTTTTGCCTGAAAGTCTATATGTAATGAAAGAATTAGCAAAGCCTTGAGAGCTCTCTCAGTACTCCTTTTAATTTAACAACCTGTTTATAATGTAAAAATGACTCCAGGGTATGCATAACTATACACCCTAATGAATTGCTGAAAAGAAGGAGATCTTCATTAAAGCATTTCTGTGAAAACTCTGAATTCAGTAGAATATAGAGTTTACCTCCTGACTGACTGTTAAAGCTTTGACATATTCAGCAACTCCATATCCACGAAGCACCGTTTTGCTCTGTGATAGATTTTTCACAAAATACTAATAGCTTCTTTTATCACAGGGCTCTAAGGTGTTATACAGCTACATTTTACAATCTTGATTTGCAAACAGATTCAGAAAGGTTAAGTGATTCCAGATCTTATTATTTTCTGCCCTCATTAAGCTTCCAGGGCTCTGCCCAAGCCATATCTGGTAAGAAAACAAACTGTGACACAGATAACACCATCCATCTGGGTCACTGCAGCAGTTCTTAGTGATCCATCTGTACTGATACAAGAGATACAGGTTGGGAACACCGATTACTGTGCCACCGCCACCTCGACTCACCTTGGTCTACTCTTTTCTCAACCTCCGTCATACTCATCCTTAATTCACCTTTTAAGCTCTTAATCATTGACAACTCTGCATGATTGTTTCATCATTTCATGTTCATTTATTCAACTGGCACACAATTATGAAACATTTACTGTGAAGAAAGTACTATTCTAGATTGGTGTGTGTGTGTGTGTGTTCTTTTTAATCTTACTCATGTAAATATCTCCATCCTATTAAAAAAGAAAAGAAAAATAATTTAAGGAAACTTGGTTTCCTATTTCAGTGAGGAGTCACTGTCCCAGGAATTAAAACCTAGGAAAGAAGATAGGATTAATGCAGTGTTCATTAGAACTCTCCGAAAATGTTCTAGTTTTTTTCTCTTATATATATGGTTGAATTGAAATTAGTTGCCCTCTCCGAAGGTAGGTGTGACCGTGCAACATCTTTTGACCAATAAAACATGAGTTCAAGTGATATGTATAATTTTCAGGTACAAGTTTTAAGGGCCAAGAGGTAATTCATCACATTCCTTTTGTCCTACCTTAGTGATCATAGAAGTATATGATAAAGTAGAGCTTCTATCAACCACGGTCTCAAAGTGTCCACTATGAGCCAAGCCTCTTTCTCAACCATCCTGAAATATGTAGCACCAGTGAGAAATAAACTTTTGCTGTAATTAAACCACAGTGATTTTTTAAAGCATTACTGAGAAGTAGTTTACATATCACAATATTCTTCTGTTTAAATTGTACAGTTCAGTCTTTTTAGTATATTTATAATGTTGCGTAACCATCACCATAATCTAATTTAAGAACACTTTTATCAGAATGTTATTTAGGAAGATTTTATCAACAAAAAATCTTGTACCCATTAGCAGTCACTCCCCACTTCTCCCTCATTCTCTCAGCACTGAGCAATCACCAATCTACTTCTGACTCTATAAATTTACAAATTCTGGGCATTTCACATCAATTAGCTTGTATAATATGTGATCCTTTGTGACAGTTTTTTTTTTATTAATAAGCAAAATATTTTGAAGGTTCATCCATGTCATAGCATCTCTCAGTGATGCATTCCTTTTTATTGCTGCATATATTGTATGTATTTACTACATTTTGTTTATCCATTCATCATGTGGTGGACATTTGGGTTATTTCCATTTTTCTGCATTTATGAATGATACTGTTACAAACATTTGTATACAAGTTTTGTGTGAATATATAATTTTGTTTCTCTTGCAATTTCTCTAGGAATGAAATTGCTAGATCGTATAGCAATTGTGATTAACAATTTGAAGAACTGTCAAATGTTTTCCCAAAGTGGCTGAACCATTTTACAGTCACATCAGCAATGTACAAAGTTCCTAGTTTTTCACATCTTCAGCAACAATTGTAATTATCTGATTTTTTTATTATAGTCATTTAAGTGAGTGTACAATGGTATCTCACCATGATTTTGATATATATTTCTCTAATGAATAATGATGCTGCACATCCTTTCATATACTTATTCATCACTTGTAAATTTTTTTGAAGAAATATCTACTAGATTAATTGTTTTATAATTGGGTTATAAAGAGTTTATTATATAATCTATATACAAATCTCATATATATAATTTGCAAATATTTTTCCCATTCTGTATATTGTCTTTTTACTTTCCTGATGACATGTTTGCAAGACAAAGGTTTTTAATTTTGAAGTCAATATTTCAATATTTTTTAATACTTGTGCTAAGTCAAGATTGCAAAGATTTACTCCTATGGCTTCTTATGAGTTTTATAGTATTAGCTCTTACATTTAGATCTGTGATCTATTTCAAGTACATTTTTGTGTATGGTGTGAGGTAGGGGTCCAAATTCATTCTTTTGCGTATCCAGTTGATATCCAGTTGTTCCCAGAACAATTTACTCAAAAGATTCTTATTTCTCCCATTAAATTATCTTGGTGCTTTTGTCAAAAAACAATTGACCATAAACATAAGAGTTTATTTTTGGCCTCTTAATTCCAATTATATTCTACATGTGTTATTCTTATGCCAGTACTAACAATATATTAGTTACTATACCTTTCATATAGGTTTGAAATCTGGTAGTATAAATCCTTTAATCTTATCATTCTTTTTTCAGTTGATTTGGATCATATAGGTTTTTGCAACTCTGTGAATTTTTAGGTCAGATGGTCAATTTCTGTCAGGAAAAAAAAAAAAAGCCCATTGAGAATTTCAATTAGGATTGCATTAAAACCATAAATTAATTTGGACAGTATTGCCATCTTTATAATATTGAGTCTTCAAATCCATGAACATGAGATGTCTTTTCATTTATTTAGATGTTATTTAATTTTTTTCAACAGTGCTTTATAGTTTTTCTTGTACAGGTCTTACACTTCTTTTGCTAAGTTTATTTTAAATAAGTTTTTAAAAATTTTTGGATGTTATTATGAATGAATTTTCTTAATTTCCTTTTTGTATTGTTCATTGTTAGTGTATAGAAATGCAGTTGATTTTTGTATGCTGAATTCATATCCTGCAACCTTGCTGAATTCATCTATTAGTTCCAGTATTTTTTAATTAGATTCCTTGGGATTTTCTACATAGAAGATAATGTTGTCTGAAAATAAAGATTGTTTTACTTCTTAATTTCTAATTCAATGCCTTTATTTAGTTTTTTCTTTTCTAATTTCCCTGTCTAGAACCTCTGATATGATACTAAAGAAAAGAATCCCTGAGGTTTTGAGGTTGGTTGTTACTGCAACATAATGTTGCCTTTATATCAATAACATAAATATTAGAAGGAACAAAATAGAGATAGATTCCATTTAGTTGGAAAAATCAGGGAAAGCTTTTGTAAGAGTGACCTAGAGAGAATAAACCTTGAAGGATGGAAGTGAAGCCATTCAGTATGAAAAAAAAAAGTATAATATTGAGTTCTATACCTTGACTTAGAGTACACCTGTAAAAGAAAAATATAGAGAGTAGACAGGACAAGTTAGGAACAGAATATTTGTGAAAAGCTATGCTTGAGAATTGAGAATGCAGACAGAATTATCAATTAGAAGTCTCTGATGAAAGCCTAGAGAGGAAATACAAGCGACAGGGCTAAAAAGTAGTTAGTGCTTCCTGTTCCCAGATCTCTTCTGTGTTCACATTTAGAGCTTCAACAGTACCTGCACTCTTACCTACCCCGGCTTCTGGAGACCCCATCTCCAAGCTAGAGGGTATTTACTAGCTACTGAGCATGAATCTAATGGTAAATCTTGTTCTTGGCCCCATTCTGATCTTAAACCCCAATATCAGAAACAGTATGGTTTTTCCACTTTCAAATTACAAGACTGCCTTTGAGATTCTGTGATCTTTTTTTCTGCTTTGACAGAGACCCAAGACACAATGTGCTTCTCTTGCCTTTTTCATGTTGTTCTAACTCATTTCTTATCTAGATTTTCTCATCTTGGCTAGACTGCCTGTTGAGTAAAACTCAATATCCTCAGCTCCTACTGGGGTGGCCCTGAAACCCTAGTCCTCAACCACACAAAAACAAGACACAAAGGGCCAAAATACCTCAAAAAGAGTTGTTAATTGATTGGTTTGTTTAATTGTGTTCATTTGTTTTTACTAGACCCTATGGGTTTTAACGACAACAACAAAAAATCACAAAAACTACAAAGTTTAAAAATCCTAACCTAGTTTTGCTGTCATGATGTCCTTTTGAATCAATAACTGTGAGTCTAGCTGGGTTTCTCTTCTAACAATAATGACCATCACTGAGCAACAGGCGCTGTGCTAGGTCCTTTAATGTTTACCATTCACCACCGCAAAGTAAGCATCTTATGTTTATTTCACAGAGAAAGACACTGAGGCTTAGAGAAGTGATAGTAAGAGTTGAAGCTGGTATTAGAAACCCCATTTAACAATTTGTCCCCCAAACCACATCTTGATATTATAGCCTACTGCCTTCTAAGTGGAGCTCATCAAATCCCTTTTAGATTCCTTCTCTTGTATTGTTGGTCATCGTGATCCTTTGCTTCCATGCAGCCCTTTTTTAAAATTGTCAACTAATGTATTTTCAGGTATGTACTTGAATTACTGGGTTTACTTATGTTTTAAAAATCTCTAAACAGATTGATTCTCATTTCATTAGATCTTACCCGCGATGGGCATCATCTTTTTGGAGTCCCATATTAGATTGCACTTCCTGAAAACGATTTGTCCTTGGAACATATAAGTACTCAAAAAATGTCGAGTGAATAAATGAACAAATAAATGAAATGGATGGATATATGAATGGAAATGTGCCATTCTCACAATTTGCATTTGTACTATTTAGTAGCAATGTCCCCTGTAGTGGAAAGAGTATGGAGTCAGGAATGGAGATTGAATTCCAGCTTCATCATTTTATCTTCATCTGTGAGGATGGATACATTACTTAACCTCTCTAAGCTTCAGATTATCCATTTATAAAATGAGCAATACTATCAGACAGCATATGGAAGGCTATATGAGACAGAGAAGGTAAAAAATGCAACACAGAGTAAACATTCATTGAATATTATTTCCTTCCTTTCCCTTTAAGACAAGTAATGCAACCTGAGTTTCCTCCTAGTTTCCTGGTCTTGAGCTGGTTCTTTTTTGCTTGGGTAATTGTATTGGTATGCTATCTAATATCTAGAGATGGAGTATATCATAATGTTTGAAACTCAGATTCTGATGCCAGTCTGCCTGCGTTTAAGTCCAGGACTCACCATATCTGAAATGTGTGATCTAAGCAAGTATCTTGATTTTATCTTGCCTTAGTCTCCACATCTGTGTAATGGGAATAATAGCAGTGCCTTCTTCCCAGGGATAATGGCTTGGGATTAAATAAGCGAATGCCTATAAAGCTCATAGGACCATATCTAGCCCAATGAATGACATTTAAATGTTTACTTTATTATCACTGTTAATGATACTATTACTTTTACCATTACCATTACTGCAGGCACTTAAGTAAAAGAGTCCTACAATGTTCTTCTTGGAGAACATTACCTGAATCTGCCTTCTTCATTTGCTATTTGTCTCCACCTACTTGATGTTTACTGGATATCACAAGTACCTGTCTCTATACCTAAACTCTCCGAGTTGTTTGCTTCTGAACATTGCTCCCAAGTACTTGCAATATCCTGAAGTTAGTCTATCTCAATTCAGGATCTATTCATTGTCTGTCCCATTTTGAGATATATAGAGTTCTATTGTTCAAAATTAAGTGGGCCCTAGATCACTGAGTGGTGTGTGTGTGTGTGTGTGTGTGCGTGTGTGTGAGTGTGTGTGTGTATCACCTCTGCTTTCATGTCTTTTCCAGCTCTTTGCTGTGAACAGTCATTTCTCATTTTCACATAGCAGCCCTACCTCTTCCAATTCATTATCTAATCTTCTGTGGTTTTACAAACCAGGAAAACCCAGCTTGTTTGAATTGTGTGTACAGTAAATGTGAAGACATCTTGACAGAAAACCTCTGGGGATCTCCCATGAGTCAGGAGAGTGAGTGTCAGTGTGTGAACATTGTAATGTATAGTCTGGCTGCTTAGAAGATTCTTTTTAGATCACATTTATGGTCTTGGTTGCAATCCAGGAGAGGTGAACTTTGTCAGGCATCTGAATCTTACAGAGGTAGAACATCATTCTTCTAATTTTATTACTAGGAATACAAAAAGCATTTAATTCATTTCTTGTCCATAGCATCAAATGTTCTGGGCCATGTAAAAACAGAAGAAGTATACCATACATTTGCTGAGAAGAGATGTTTGAGGGTTTTGGCACTCTAACTTCTAAACCCCTTTCCAGTGTTTAGAAAATTCTGCACAGCCCAAGTCTAGATGTGGATAGTCACTCTCCCTGACTCCCTAACCCCAGAAACCACAGTGAAGAACTCTATGGGATAATAGTGATGGCAATATATACTGCCCAGAGACAATGGTGCCAATGATGATACCAGCAAGTGGTACTGGTAATGGCAGCATTGCACTGCAGTGTTGAGGCTTCAGCAATGTCAATGCTGTCCTAGATGTCTGTTCTGTGACACTTTAGGTGTGGACACAATGAGCTGACCTCTTCTGGTCCTCTCCCATTTTCCAAGTCTAGTTCTCCATTCCTCCTAACAATACTGTTAATATCTAAGAATTTTTCAATAAATTGCTTTCACGCTTAAGTCAATCTGCACCAGGTTTGTTGTTTTCAGCCAAGAACTCTGTGTAGGACAGATGGGTGATTTCTTATTTTTCTATCTAAATCATATGTAAAGCAATGACTTGATTTCAAAAGATGGTTTAACCGTATATTAGATTATGTTAAATTGTGTCATCTTCTTATTAACACAATTAGTCAGAGAAGATAACAAAATTCTATTTTAACTTATCATTTCCTAAATATTTAGTTTTACTCCCTGGAGTCTCTTATAATCTAGCAAGTAGTGTTTATATCATTTCTAAAAATCATTTATCTCCCCTATGTTTTATTCTAGGAGTTTTATGGTTTTGAGTCTTATATTGAAGTCCATAATCCATTTCGAGTTTATTTTTGTATTTGGTGTAAGATAAGGAACATATTTCATTCTTTTGCATATGGATATCTAGTTTTTCTAAGAACATTTATAAAAGACTAACTTTTCCCCATTTTGTATTCCTGGTATCCCTTGTTGAATATTAGTTGACTGCATATACATGGATTTGTTTCTGGACTCTATTCTGTTCCATTGGTCTATGTGGCTGTTTTTAAGCCAGTACCATACTGTAATTACTGAAGCTTTTTAATACAATTTGACATCAGGAAGTATGATATCACCAGCTTTGTTCTTTTTGTTCAAAATTGCTTTGGCTACTTAAAGTCTTTTGTGGGCCTATGTGAATTTTAGGATTGTTTTACTATTAGTCTTGGCAATGTTTTCCTATTAGTCTTTCCTATTAGTATTTTTTGGATATGACACCAAGAGCACAGGCAACAAAAGCAAAAATAAATAAATGAAAAACATCAAAACAAAAAGCTTCTTCACAGTAAAAGAAACAATCAACAAATCTACAGAATGGGAGAAAACATCTGTAAACCATATATCTGATAAGGGGTTAATATTCAAAATATATAATGAATTCATATGACTTAAAAGTAATAATAATAACAACAACAACACAATTAAAATGTGGACAAAGGATCTGAATAGACGTTTCTCCAAAGAAGACATACAAATGGCCAACAGGTATATGAATAAATGCTCAACATCACTCACTAATCATCAGGGAAATGCAACTCAGAATCACAGTGAAGTATCACCTCACACCTATTAAGAAGGTTGCTATTTAAAAAACACAAAAGATATGGGAAACAATTGAGAAGTTTCTCAAAAAATTAAAAACAGAACTACTTTTTGACCCAGCAATTGCATTCCTGGGTATTTATCCAAAGAAAACCAAAACATTAATTTGTAAGGATCTATGCACCCCTATGTTCATGGCAGCACTATTCACAATAGCCAAGATATGGAAGCAACCTAAGTGCCCTTCAATAGATGATTAGATTAAGAAGTTATTAGTCCATATATACAACAGAATATTACTCAGCCATAAAAAGAAATGAAATCCTACCATTTGCAATGACATGGATGGACTTAGAGTATATCACACTGAGTGAAATAAGTCAGAGAATGATACATACCATATGATTTCACTTATATGTGGAATCTAAGGAACAAAAAGAACAAACTAATCAAAAACAGACTCACAAATATAGTGGACAATTTGGTGATTGCCAGAGGGGAAAGGGTTTGGAGAACTGAGTGAAAAAGGTAAAAAGATGAAGAAGTACAAATTAGTTACAAAATAGTCATAGAGATGTAGACTACTGCATAGGGAACATAGTACTGTAATGGCTGTGTGTAGAGCCAGATGGGTGCTAATCAGGGGGATCACTTCATAAACTATATAAATGTTTAACCAATGTATTGTATACCTGAAACTAATATAAAATAAAGATTAAAACAAAGAACATAGGGAAATTTTGGGAGGTGATACGTATATTTAGTATCTTGATTGTGGTAATGGTATTGAATATATAAATTATGAGTTTGGTATATATCCAGAAGTAGGATTGCTGGATCATATACCCAAAGTAATTGAAATTGGAATTCTGAAGAGATGCCTGAACTCTCACATTTATTGCAGAACTACTCACAATAGCCAAGATATGGAAACAACCTAAATGTGCACAGGTGGATGAATGGATAAAGAAAATGTGGTATATACATAAATGGAATATTATTCAACCTTAAAAAAGAAGGAAATCTGGCATTTACAACAACATGGACAGACCTGGAGGACATTATGGTAAATTAAATAAGCCATGTACAGACAGACAAATACAGTACAATTTCACTTATATGAGGAATCAAAAATAGCCAAACTCATAGAAACAGAGAGTGGAATGGTGGTTACCAGGAGCTGGGGAGAGGGGAAAATAAGGAGATGATGATCAAAGGGTACAAAGTTCTAATTATGCAAGATAAATAAGTCGTGGGGCTTTATTATACAGCACAGTGCCAGAATTAACAAAACTGTATTGTATTCTTAAAACTTGTTTAAAAGATAGACCTTATATTAAGTGTTCTTATCACAAACACGAAAAATAATAATAATAATAGTAAGAATAATAATAATAAAGGGAGCAGGAGGAAACCTGGGGGCATGATGGATATGTCTGTGGCCTTGATGGTGTTGGTGTTGATGGTGATGACGTATACTTATCTCCAAATTCATCAAGTTGTACATATTAAATATATAGAGCTTTTTACATGTCAATCATACTTCAATTAAGAAGTTTAAAATCTATTTTTTAAATGAAATAATTACAGAATTCTGTCCAAAGAAAAGTCAGATTAGAAGAATACTAAGATGGCCTCACTAATATGAAGCACATAGCAATTCTTTTTTGATAGTAGGGGTGGGGGACTAGATAATTTTCTGCTACTTCTGAAGACAAACTACCATGATTTGACTTCAGTATTTGTGTTGAGGTGTGGAAAGTTTCTAGAAGAATGGAAATATCCACAGGCAAACACGGTTTCAAAATGAACGCAAATATGTTTAATTTACTCTGCTGTCCCCTAAATCCTAAAATAGAGTTCAAAGAAGAGTTGGCCAGTCTTTTCATGTGACCCAATCTGTGCATTAAACATATTTCTTCATGAGTAATAATTACCAAAAAAAAGGTGTGTGTACGTGTGTGCGTGTGTGTGTGTGTGTGTGTGTACACACAGGAGACACAGAGAGAGAGAGAGAGAGAGAGAGAGAGCAAGCGCGCGCGAGGATGTTCATGATGCTGAGAGAGAACCATGGATGAGACATAGAAAAACAATAACGTCCTTTTCCTAAAGGCACTTTGAATTCCACTTTTCACTTTTTGTTGGCAAACAATTCCATTCCTGCCCTGTATTCTGCAATAAAATCCAATATTTTTAAAAGAAATTCCTTGTTGGTTTCAGTTATCACTAAAAAATTTTGACTAATGCAGAATTATATCTGTACTTAGTGTCTTTAAAAATGTTATATACAATTATATATTAAAATAAAATTATCTATTATATATAAACAAAGATAAATATATTACATTTTTTATAATAAAAAGTTATTCTATATTTATTTTGAGGGGAAGAAAATAAGTCTCCTCAATTTGAAATTTGCTCCCAATGCTCCAAATGATAGCAGAATGGCCTTCCCATACTTATCAAGAAGTGCCAGGAGTTCAGAATTTAAAACCTGTTTTTGAATCATTTGATTTGTAAATGTTTTCAAATCTTCAAAGCTATCATAAATGGCTACCTATTCTCTACCTTGAATGAAATGTATATAATATGTCAATTTCTGCATATTGTTTTTAAATTTCAATAGGATAATTTACATTATTGTAAGGTGACCTGAAAAGATGTACAGTGAAACTCTATATAACTAATTCAGACTAAAGGACTGTGATAGGGGCCATTATTTTGTAAAGAAATAAATTCTATAAAATAACAATTATAAAGCAGCACTTTAAGATTGAAAAGAGAAAAGGACAAAGCCATAGAATTTTTTTAGAAAATAGAATCTATAGAATTATGTTTAGAGAGATGGTGATAGAATTGTCACCTATATTTAATTTTTGCAGGAAAAACTACCCAAGAAAAACACTTTGTCTCGTTAAAGTATTTCAGAAATAAAAGTAAACTCAACATACATTCAAGCTTAACACTATTCTAGCTAAATACAAGCATTTAAACAATGAGAAAAATACAATGATTGACCTGAGCAATATATTTAGGATATTTAGGCTATGTCAGATTGCTGTAAAGGGAAGATTTTTCTTATTCATGTGGATTTAGTGTTGCATGGTAGAAAGACAGCATCTATATAACAGTGAAATAAATTTGGTTCACATTCTACCTTTGCCACTTGCTAGCCATCTGAATTGAGACAAGTCATTTAAACTCTCTGAGCCTCTTGTACTCATCTGCAAAATTGAGCTGTTAACAAAATTAAAAGGTATGGAATTTAGCTTTTCCTCAATTGAAATACAAAAAACAATGTACACAGGCAATGCAGCTAATATTGCCATCCAAACAGAGTGTTCTATATCCTATATTGTTTGGTTTACTTAATAGCCAGTACACATTTTATAGAAAGGTACAAATGGTGTTCATCGATTTGGCCAAATGGATCTTATTATAAGTTGGTGGTCATAGGTATCTTGTAATTAGTCTACAGTTTGGCATTCAGAAATCTAGTTTTGATACTGGCTGTGCCATCCACTAACTGGGTGAACTTGGACATGCCACTAAAATCTCTTGATTGGCTTTTTTATATTAAAAAAAATGGGAGGAGTATAGTAAATGCAGAACCTACCTTCTCACAGGGTTAGAATCAAAATGAATTAACATGTATACAATTGCTTTGTAAAAAGCAATTCTCCAAATAAGTATCAGATGATGGAACAAGAGAGGATATTTAAAGGTATGGTATTCGAGATTGTCATGAAGGGGAAACAAAGTTGGTAATCATAAAACAAAAATAAATCATTTAATTTAGAAATGTAACCTATACATTTTTATTAAGCAACTTATCTTACCTTTTTCTACTTTGTGTGGTGTGTATAGTGCTCTCATAACAATGTGAGTATTTAGAGGTTGTAAGAGGCAGACTGATCAAAAAATACATTAAACAGATTTGGAAGGGGGTGGATATAAAGTTAGCATTTCTGAGTCATGAAAACATCAGATAGCAATTTCAGAAAGGTGTAACTTTATTTAAAACCAAGCTGCTGTGAATTTTATCATGCTGCAGACACCTCTGACTCAACAATCTCTGTTGCCATATTGTTATGCTGACAAATTCTCACATAAACTGAAAATTTCCATTTTGTAAACAAGTGGGTACCTGATGGTCTAGATTATATCCTGAGATGAAACTTTGGAGAGTAGAGACCTCTTCTGAGTGACTCTGTATAATCCATTTGTCACATTAGCAAAGCAGATTCAAATAGTTTTTTATTGAAATCAGAGAGCCAGGACAAACATTAATGTAATATTAAGTCTGATGCTATTCTTGCTTTTGGGAAACACAAAAACACATCCCTGGCTCCCTTGGCTAGATTTCCTGAGATAAGAGTAGCATGATATGTTAGTTTGGTCATCTTTATAACACTAGGGGCTCTATTTCCACTTCTATCCACAATAGAACAAATACAGAACACTGGTCCAGAAGCATCCAAGCCAGGATATTTGATGTACACAGATGTGGGGTACATGTAGGCAAATACAAGTTGAGTGATGGATCTTCCTTTTGTTAGGGCAGAGTCAGTCATATGGGTTCTGATTATGTGCTTTATGATCACCTCTTTCTCCATCATCTAAGCAAAATGTACTGGACATGTGATACAACCATGCAGATGGGTGAAAAACTACCAGCTATCACAAGGAAGGGAAGAAAGTGAGGTACATTCGCATATCATTGACTTTGAAACTGGCATTCTGCACATAGATCACAAAGCGATAAGAGGTGTTGGGCCTGGACCCCAGATACAGTAGGATTAAATGAGATACCTATGAAAAGCCTAATACAGTATCTACCTTACAGATGCTCAGTATAGCAATATCACTAGACATTAGTTTTCCTTCCTCCTATTTTATAAAATTACTTTGTAGGAAGGGCATTATCTACACGTCAAGGAGAGGTGGATTCCAGGACCACAATGTTCCTTCTAGCTCTATGAGTAGAATGAACCTAGCAGTAATTTTACCTTTAAGCTGCCATGTTTTATCAAGGGCCAGGACCATTGTTTTGTAAAGAAAGGAACTCTCTGTGGTCCTCTGGACTGCTAGTTGCAGTGAGGGAAAGGAAAGAGAAAAGATTACCCGTTTTTTATCACAAGCATGGTCCTAAGTCCATTTTCCATGTACTTTTATCTTCCTATTTCTAGATGCTTTAAATTGTGCAACCAACTTCAGAGATGAAATGGGTTTGCCTGTAGTCTTGTGAGGAAAGAACAAGACCCAAAGAAAACAAGGACTTTGTAAGTCTTTGTCATCTGATCGACCTACAAGTTGGAAAAGTCTAGACCTGTGTGATATTGTGGCCATAGACCTTCTTTTCTATTTGGAAAGCAGAAGTGATAACCAGCCTTCCACACCTGTGAACACAGGTGTGAACATCTATTTTCCAGGTTACAAAAGATGTCAGCCAGGGCCAGACCTAGGCAAAATTCAAAATAGAAGTGTGTTGCAAAGAGTACAGAGACAGGGGCCACAATACCTGGATCCTGGCTCTAGCATTAACTAGTTATATGACCTTAGATAAGTCATTTCTCTTTTTTGAGCCTTGGTTTTCTCATGTGTAGAGAAGTCACAATACCAAATAGTTCAATATTTACTGAAGAGGAGAAAATGTAATCTCTCCCTCTTGCTCACTCGCTCACACATGCACATGTCGCAACCCGTAGTTGTATAGCCAATAGCTCTCCAGGATGGGTAATAAATCTAGTTAATTCATAAAGTGTTAACACCATGAGTTATTCTTTTCTTATACCATCTAAATGCTAATGAATGACTCTCTGGCTTTAGGATACAAGATCTTAGTAAGAGACAGGCTGGAGAAAGGTTGAAGAGTGTGTGTGCTTGTGTGTGTGTGTGTGTGTGTGTGGTGGATGGGTGATCAGGTAGAAACATCCCTGATAACTCAATGACAAGAGCCTGCTCCACCTGATACAAAGCCGGCTGTGCAGGGAGCCTTTTAAAGCATGGCCCCACAGATAATGTGAAATTCTCTCTGCATCCTTGGTCTGGAGTGACACCGGAAGACACTAAACTTCAGCCTGTCTAGAACAGTTAATTAGGTTATAGAGGCTGCCAAAAATCCCAAAGTCATCCTAAGAAAGTGCAACACTTTGAGATCTGAAACAAAGGTCAGAAGACACAAACATTAATCTGATTTTTAAAACAGAAATCACCAAATAAATGGGGGAGGGGGTAGGAAGGCACATCCTTGGCAATCTGGCAACTCCTTTTCAGTGTCTTATGAACAACGAGATTATGCATAAAGTGGTCCTGGGTCCTTTCTCCAGTAATAAGTATATTCATAGAGGATGACACTGTAATAGATACTGTATATTCATAACCTGTTCCAGAGTTCTCAGGCCAAACCTCCTGGGACATCAGGAGGGCTTTCAGAGACATCCTTCCTCCTGGAGAATGTTCCCACCTGTAAGTAATGAGGCTAGAGAGGGGAAGGAAATAATTTGCTAAATAGAATCAGTTGAACACATGCCTGCATATGTTCAGGACTTCTTTATCGGTTGCATCAAATTATTACAAAGTTAGAATTGCTGTTTGTCCTCTGGTTCTCAGTAGTGGAGGGGCAGCTTTTAAAATCCTTCAGACTCAATTCTTCCAAAAAGTTTAGCCCAGCACGTGTGTGTTGGGGATGCGGTGGGGTAACAAAGAGCAGTGTGTCTTGGACTTTACTGCCACCAGTAGGGCCCAGAAGTGCAGGCCTGGAGTGAGCCGGGAGCTGACTACAGAAGCCTCAGGTGAGACGATGAAACTTGCAGCTGAGCTGCCTTCACCCTGCACCCCTCCACCCCGCCTCACCACCCCACCCCCACCTCCAATCTCAAAGATTTGAAGAAGCTGCTCTCCGCCTCTAAAAGCAGGAGTTCCTGCCCTTAAGCTCCAACTGAGGGGTTTGGAGACCAAACTCCAGTTAAGGGTCCAAACGCTCCCTCCTCCCCTAGGGCTTCCTTCCTGTTGGGATTTGCAGTATTTCAATAGGTGCAGAGGCCTGTGGCCCAAAGATGGCAATTTTACAGCTGCGCCCCTTTGCATTTACTGTCACCCCGGACGTAGGCCAGACCCCTCAAGCAGTCCACCTCACGTCGCTACCCCAGGTAGCACTCTCCTGCATCCGCTCTGGCCACGTTAGATCAGCGTCAGGTGGAACCGATTCTCGCATTGTATGAACTTGGAAAAGCGACCCAACGCCAACTGTGACCTCTCGCACCCCGACCCAATCCGTGGCCACTTGCATTTTGAGAGACGATGCGCGGGTTGCCGCTTCCTGGAGCCCGCATCAGTCCAACCGGCCCAAGGGCGCGCCATGCGGGGCTCCCGGCATCTTCCCGACAGGCAGGATTGAGAGCCGCGGTGTTGGTGAAATGGCCCGGGAATGGGCTGGGGCGGGAGGAAGAAGGACCCCCGGGAGACCTCGGGAGGGTTCCCCGCAGAGATCCGCTCTTGGAAAGGTTCCGCGACCACGCGGCGAAGAGCACGTGAGCGGCTTGGCTATAAAAACCCCCGCTCTGCTACGCGTGAGGAGCGAGCGGAGCGGTAGAGCGCGGCCACCTGCGCCATGAGAGGGCGGTGGTGACATTCCCTCCAAGACCCTCGAGACAGTCCCGCGTTTGGATGCTTCAGACCCTCGGGGTCCGGGCTCCGTGCGTGTATCTAACTTTGAGGCCAGATTCCCGGCACTTAAGGTAAAGACGCACAGACGCCAACACGCACGCCTTCCCGAAAATTCTGAGTTTTGACCTTTCGGAGAGGTAAAGGAGTGGCAGGACTCTCGGGCTAATTTTTTTTTCTGCCCTCTACAAAGGAGGCAGCCACGAGTGCTCGGGATCGTCCTCAGAGAAACGTGGGAAGCCCGAGGCCTCAGCTCTCGCAGCCCTTTAAGCCGTGGGTTATTCCTGCGCCCCGCGGGAGGCAGCTCCGGATAAACTCCAGTCGCCTTTCGTTGATAAAGTTTGCTCTGCTCTTCTCGCCCGCTCGGTCCCGCCTCCTTGGCGGCCCCCTCCTTCCGCGGCGGGCGCGGGCGGGGAGATGGCCGCGGACTTGGCGACAGGCGCGGGCGCTTCCCAGCGCTAAGAGGTGCCGCGCGCGTCGCCGCTGCCACGCTGACCTCCGGCTCCCACCGGCTGCTGCGCTGAGCCCCGGCAGAAGGCGAAGGCGGACGCCCAGAGGGACAAGAGGCGGCAGCGACAGGGACCCGAGGGTCCGTATGGCCGCTCCCGGTCGGCCGGTGGTGTGCGCCACGGAGCTCGCCAGTGGCGCTTCGGGCTCGGAGTGGCTCTGAGCCGCGCTGCCTGCGGGGATCGACCTCGCTGTTCCGCGGAGCCGCGGGCAGGAACCCTAGGAGCAGGAGGAGGTGGCAGCTATTCCTCTAAAGGGCGATGTGGCCAGCCGGTGCGGGCACCAAGCTGCCCTGTCCCCGGGACTCTGCGCTCCGGCGGGCGGCTTTCTCCGGGAACCTCACCGCCCTGCCTTCTCACCTCGTGCCCGCCGGCCGCAGCGTCCGGGTTTTCATCAGCGCCAACCCTGAAGGTGAGTCCCTGGATCGTGTCTGTCTGTTTGTCCTTCTGTCCGTCCGTGCGGCGGGAGCGGCAGACAGTGACCGCAGCACTGCCGGGTGCGTCGTGCGTCCCTCGCGCTCCCTTCCTCCAGCTAAAGCCGTGGCTGCCCTGAGTGCGTGGGAATTTCATTTGAATCACTTTTGTTCTGCCCTGGCTCATTTGCTCTGCCTGCTGACTTCCCCTAGGACACTCGTTCTCAGCCCCTGGTAACTCCCCCGGGTCGAGCTATGAAATGTCCCAGATGCTTCTGGAAGCTCTCACCTGCCGCCGCCTTTCCTTTTAGCGGTTTCTTCTCCGAGGTTATCGCAAACGCAAGTAGTAGTTCTTGCTTTACATTGTGCGGCAGGTTCCCAAATGGAGGCTCCCTCCTTTGGTACTTGTTCCGTCCGAGGTGATGTGTTCCCTGAGACTCGCCTCTCAGCGGTACCCTTTGCCTTGAGGGACCAAGCAGAACCCTATGAACCGAAGGCCCGCGGACATGGATAGGTAACGCGATGCGGGGTCCCGGGATAGGCTGGCGCTCAGCCTGGCACTGGTTTCGCGGTGCCCAGGATGAGTCCATCTCCACAGTTGGCGTCCCGGGCTTGATCTCCCCAGTCCAGAACCTGGCCTTCTCAATCGTGTTCCTGCTTAAAGCTGGGCACCTGGTCGGCACCAAGTGAAAACTTGTTGATTTATTGCATTCACAAATCACAGCGGCTTAGCGCTGGGTGGTTAATTCTGTGGTCATCATTGCTTTTAAGTTCTCAGTACTGGATGTTAACTTTCTTTACCAGTAAGTGAAGAAAAAGTAGGATGCATTTGACTTGAGCTGGATAAAACTTCAGAAACTTGCTCTTTTCTGGAACTACAAATGTTTAGCTGTAAAATGAGTTTTTAGGAGACGCAAATAGATGTTTGAGATCCGAGACTAACTTTTTCTGCACTCCAACAAGTCTGGGGACTGACAACAAAGAGAAAAGAAAGTTGACACTCAAACAATCGCTGGATAGACTTATTTGAAAACCCAAGGCTCAGGTTGCTTCTTAAAAGTATGCAGAGAGGACCAACAAAAATAACTTTCTAAAAAATTTATGTTTTAAAAGAAAAAAAGCATTAGTAGAAATTTCAGGTTAAGCTTGCATTATGCCAGGGGGGTTGGTGAATGAGTCAGATTGGTAATCCACTAATTCTAACTAGTATTGGAAGGACTTTGTACATTCCAGGGAGGATACGACTGGCCTTTTATCAGTTTAAACTCACTTTCACAGAATTTAGTAGTTAAAGAAGCCTTTAGAAAGCTACAGTACACTCTAAAAGTCCTCTTATTTCAAATGTCTTCCAGGATTTTTACTTAAATCTGGATAAAGAAAACCATGGAGATATGCAGCCTATTTAAGGACTTAAAATCTACAACTCAAATTTCTATTGTTGTTTTCAAAAATATTGCCAGAATATTTTTAATGTGTTTGAGAGAGTTGTTAAAAATGTTTGGCCTTAAAATTTTCAATTCTCCTGAGCTTGAAAAAAAAAAATCTCATGAGAAGTATTTAAATCTGCTGATGTAAAACTAGTTGAATTGCTGTTTTTCTTTAGATAAATTGTTTCTCAAATACAGTGAAAATTGTTAATGTCATCGATAGTTAATTTTTTTTGTTACATTTGTAATTTCTAGGATAAAAACCAATGATGAATTTAAATCGCGTGAGCTAAATATTGAATTGATATTCAAAATTGTCATTTTTCTGAAGCCTGTCCACAGGACTCTTTGAATTCTCTAGTTTTTTTAAATAAAAGCTTTAACATATATTAATCTTAAAAAGCAAACTAGAGAGTTGCTGATCATGCCCTCTGGTCACTGTTTGAGTTGAGCAGCTTGCACATTAATCTTAAAAGACCAGAAATGTGAAGCTTACCTGAGAAGTTTCAATAGGGCAGGACCTCAAATTTTATTCAAATTGGAGAGCTGAGGGTATGTTGAATAGAAAAAACAGAGATAGATATTTTAGGGCCTGAACATAAAGCCTTGTAATCTTGGTAAATGCTCTGTCAGAGGTAGCATTTTACTGTGAGACCTTTATGGATACAATTCAGGAAGCAAATGGTGTGTTTTGGTACAATCCAATATTAGATTCTTGGACAATACTCAAGAGCCTCTCCACTGTCAAATTAAGACGAAGAACATTATCTCATGCTTTCCCTTACAAGCGGAAATCCAATTTATGATCTAAATAAAAGCTGCTTTGTGTTGAACTCATAGCAGTATTTTTAAGAATCCGGCCAAGGACTCTTTTAATTGGTATTGCTTTATAAGGCTGTATGGATTTTCCCCATTAGTAATAAAGACAATACATATCTTTAGAATGGAAGAATTACTTTCCTATATATAAACTCACTCAATTTTTTAAACTTTTTTTCTTTTACTTTTTAAATTTTTTTTCAATTACAGTTGACATTCGGTATTATTTTATATTAGTTTCAGGTAGACAGCATAGTGGTTAGACATTCATATAATTTATGAAGTGATCCCCCCAATAAGTCTAGTACACAGCAGGTACCATACATAGTTATTACAATATTATTGACTATATTCCCTATGCTGTGCTTTATATCTCTGTGACTATTTTGCAACTAACATTTGTATTTCTTGGTCCCTTTGCCATTTTCAGTTGCTCATTCAACATTTTAGATTTCTATCCTCAAAGTCTGTGAGATTAGCAGACCAGAGCACCAGATTGGTGTTCTCCCTATTATTGTACAGATGCGAAAACTGAGGCTGCACCAGGTCATGGTACTTGGCCCGAACTCATAGAGCATAATAAAATGAGGTAGAGTCTGCAGGGAATTCAAAACATCTCTCGTGCTGCTCTTTGGCCCAGGCTAGGTTCATGCCAGATTTCTGTGCTGAGAGTAGTGGTTTAGTGCTGTCCTTACTCTTGAAGCCTGACAGCCAGGAGAAGCTGAGTAGGAGAGAGGGAACATGGCTGCCCTGATCCACTTCACCTCCACCAAGAGGTAGCCTTAGGGGCACTCAAGGAAATTTCAGACTGTTCTGAATTCTAATGGACATATTTCTGTCCAAAAGCTTGTTTGCATCAGACCAGTCCTTACCAATGAACAAACTGGTGTGGGGGAGGCAATAGCATTGTCCCAGATTCTCTTATATGGGCAAGTCTTGGACTTCATCTGGTCCCACCTCCCATTCAATATAGAAATCCCATCTGTGGCATCTTTATTCATCTTTGGAAGTTTTCTAGTTATTTAGCCACTGTCTCTCTGCCAGAATGGCATTTTTACCTCTTTCGAACAATGATTCTAAAACATATAAAATCTGCCGTTGTGATTAGCCTGAATCGTCCATGAATACGCAGAGGAGAGGAACCTACACAATTCTCTATTATTAGAATTCAAGAGGGCCTGATAAATAATATTATTATTCCCTGCCCCAATTCTTAATAAATTTAATGTCAGGTAATGGCTATTTTAACAAAATATCATAGACTGAGTGACTTCAACAAGACATTTATTTCTCACAGTTATGGAGGCTGGAAAGTCCAAGATCAAGGTGCTGACACCTTTGGTTCCAGGTAAGGGCCCTATTCCTGATTGTCAGATGGTCATCTTCTCACTGTGTCCTCAGGTGGCAGAGAAAGAGTATGCACTCTGGTCTTTTTCTTCTAAAGATACTAATCGCATCTTGGGGACCTCAGCCTCATGATGACCTCATCTAAACATAATTATCTCTGAAAGGCCCCACCTCCAAATATCATCACATTAGAGATTAGGGCTTAAACATATGAATTTGGGGGACACATATTAAATTCATAACTTTCTCCCCTTGGCTTCCTAAATTGATGTACTTCTCATGTACAAAATATATTCATCCCATCCCAATAGCTCCAAAAGTCTTGACTTGTTCCGCATCCACTCTAAAGTTTAAAGCCCAAAGTCTTATCTGAATGTCATCTAAATAGATATGGCTAAGACTCCAGATGTGATTTATCCTGAGGCAAAATTCCTCACCAGCTGTAAACCTGTGAAACCAGATAAGGCATGTGCTTTCCAAAATACAGTGGTGGTATAGGCATGGGGTAGACATTCTCATTCCAGAAGGGAGAGATTGGAAGGAAGGATAAAGGGGCCCAAGCAAGTTCAAAACCTAGAAAGGCAAATCCCATTAAATCTCAGATCTCTAGAATAATCCTCTTTGGTTTGATGCTCTGCCTCCTATACTCACTGGGGTGGCAGTCCCACTTCTGTAGCTCTGTAGGGAGGGAGTCACCCACCAAGGTTCCAGGGACACTGCCCTCCCATACCTTTGAAATGCTGATGATCTCTGAATCTTTGGGGGGATCATTCTTAAAGAATAACTCACATTCACAGCACAGTAGCACTATAGTCCAGTTCTATAGGATCTAAGAAGTCTGACAGCCATCCTTCGTTTCATCCTGTCTCTGTCTTCTTCAGTTCAAACTGGCCATGTTTCTGCTGGGGTAGTCTGTGGTTCATGCCTGTACTAATTTCTTTATTAAATGGTTGTTCAAACCACAATCTTAATGTTTTCTTCAGAACAAGCTTTCTCGTTTTTTGCAATGTGGATAGGCCAAGAATTTTCTGAATCTTCAAGTTCGGGTTCCTTTTCGCTTAACAATTCCTTCCTCAATTCATCTTTCTCCTTAAGCAGTCAAGAAGAACCAAGCCACTTCTTTAAT
Organism: Pteropus medius; assembly: GCF_902729225.1. Classification (NCBI taxonomy): domain Eukaryota; kingdom Metazoa; phylum Chordata; class Mammalia; order Chiroptera; family Pteropodidae; genus Pteropus; species Pteropus medius. Next base: position 10,328,337 of record NW_024352786.1, on the reverse strand, counting down.
GCTTTCTTAGAAATACTCTCAGGTAAATACCCAGTTCCATTGCTCACAAATTCTACCTTCCAGAACACAGTTCAGCCAAGTTTCTGTTACTTTGTAATGACCTCCATTTCTCCACTGTCCAGTAACACATTCCTCACTTCTGTCTGAGACCTCACCAAAATGGCCTTTACCATCTATTTTCTGTTCGTGATTATTTGTGTATTCTGTAAGAAGATAGAAGCTTTCACTGCAGCTTTCCTCTTTTCTGAGTCCTCGCCAGAATTGCCATTAATGGTCTTTTCATGTCAATCTTGGCTTTTGCTAGCATGCACCTCATGACCCTTCCAACCTCTACCCATTACCCAGTTCTAAAGTTATTTACACTTTTTTAGATATTTGTTACAGCAGAACTCCACTTCTCCATACCAAAATCTGTCTTGCTCTCCTAGGAGTGCAATGTCAAGTTACTTTAAACAACAGGAAATTATAGTCTCATGATTCTAGAGTCTAGAAGTCCAAAATCAAAGTGTCAGAAGAGCCATGCTTTTAATGAAGGCTCTAGGGAAAAAAAAAAAATCTTTCCTTGTCTCTTCCTAGCTTCAGGGGGCTCCTGGCAATCTGTGTGTCCCATGGCTTATAGCTATATCATTCCAGTCACTGCCTCCATTATTGCAGGGAAGAAGGCTATGTCTCCCATGGTAGCATGATAGAGAGCTCTTGTGTCTCTTCCTCTTCTTATAAGGGCACTAACCCCCTCATGGATCCCTTACCCTTTGGCCTCATATAAACCTAATTACCTCCCAAAGATCTCACCCCAAAATACCACATTTGGGGTTAAGGCTTCAGTGTATGACTTTGGGGGACAAAAACATTCAGTCAGTAACAGGTAAAGTCTAAAGTAGAAAGAAAACCAAAATAATTGCCTTTATTGCTGATTTAAAACTGACGCAGACCCACACTCCCTTATCTGTGATTCTTTGGGTTGGATCAGATTTTGGAATTCCAAATTGTTTAGCTTTGGAGGAAGTGTTGCTTATATTATTTATTATATGGAGTCTGGGTTAATACCCCATCATCAAGTATGAATATGTTTATGAGGAAATATTTACTCCACTCTCAGTCACTGTCGTACGATAGAATTTTCTACAGTGCTGGAAGGGTCTTTATCTGTGTTGTCCTACACAGTAGCACTAGTTACATATAGCTATTGAGGTTTTGAATGTGGCTAGTGTGACTAAGAATTTGAATTTTTAGTATTATTTCATTGTAATAGATATAGATTTACATAGGCACATGCCACTACTGGCTATTGTATGGGACACAAAACTCTGAGTAATGAGGCCTGTAAGGAGCTCATGTCAATTTAGGTCAGGTTTCGCTGCCAATGAGTCACGTCTTTTTAGATTTTGCTGCCAGATGAACTAGGGAAAACTTATTGTTTTCAATACTTTGCGGGTTTTGGAATTGCAGGTAAGGGCTGTGGACTTGTATTAGGGAATGTGGATTTTAACTCTAGACAAGTGGGTTTTCCAATACTGAACCCCAGAATTCCACAAACTTACCCTCTCAGTCACTATAAGCAATAGACGGGGCACAGACCTGCCCCCTCCCACTATGGAGTTACAGAGAAGAATGACAGGTTTACTTACAAGAGAGAACAAAAGGGCTGGGCTCTTCATGCGCAGATTTTCCTTCCAAATGCATCCATCAAAGAGTAAGATATTTCTCTCCTGAGGAGTAAGTGATGGCCTTGTCTAGAGCTACTGTATGAGTGGATCTCCCTCCATGTGTCAACAGACGTGTGGAGTGGAGGAAAAGGAACTCTAACACTATTTTTGTACATTTCCCCCCACCACCCAGATTTACGCTGGTCATCTCTGAGGGTTCTGCACTTTTGTCCAGAGTATCAGTGATCAGATGTTGGGTCAGTTCTCGAGTAGATTTTTTACTTTGCCTGGCTTTGCATCTTCCTTGACTCTCTACCCCAGTATCTTTGGATTTTTGTTAGAAAAGCTTGTTCTCCATTTTGACAGAAGACACAGTAAAGAGAGAAATATTTCCCCTACAGCTGCTGCAACCAGTGGCCGTTTACTTTAGCAAATGCTCCCAGACAAGGGATAGAAAGATGTGCATGAAGAGATTCATATGAAACCTACAAGTATTCTTCACCATATTTTTTCTTACCTTTCCTATAATGTTAATTATTTCTGAGGCTCCCTATTTTTTCATTGTTTTAATGAGTAATCAGAAAAAAATGCAGTTGAGTACAGAAAAAAATATATGTGTATGTATATACACACAGCTGTTTTGATACCCCAGGGACATCTTTAAAAGATAAGAGTCTTAAAGGAGAATACCCTGAACTGCTATTTTTATAATAAATTCAATAGGATATCTGCATGAGTTCTAAAATTATAGTAGTTGTGTCTTCAAGTCCGTCAGTAAAAATTATTCTGGCAGGAAGACAGTAGTAGATGCAAATACAGACTTGAGAGGCAGACCACCTGGGTTTGACTCCTCAATCCACCATTTTATGCTGTGATTTCTAGAGCAAGTTGCTGAACTTCTCTGTCCTCAGTTTCCTAATCTGTAAAAGAGGACAACAATAGCATCAGCCTTGCAGGGTTATTGAATAAGCTAATCAATTATAAAGCACTTAGAACAGTGCTGGGCACATAGTATACATTAAATAAATGTTTGCTATTGTTGTTATAATTATCTTTATCATTATTAGTTTCTTTATAATTAGTTTTATTATTAGCATCTGTGATCCAGACACTGTGCAGGTATAGGTATTCAAAGATGAATAAGGCATATCCTGCCCTCTAGGAATGCAGTCTTCAGAAGCCTATCGGTTAGAACTCAGTAGTAAAACAGAAACCATGCCAGATACTCCATGGAAATAGGTGCTCTGAAAAATTAATTTTAAGAGTCTGAGTGACAGGCATCTAGGTGACACTGCCAAAGCCAAAACCCAGAGGGCAGGAAACTTCAGAAGCCACTGCTAGTATCACAACTGCCAGTAGATGCTGGATAGCTGGACTGTTTCTACAAACACACACATCTGCTGAAACCACATGCCAGCCACCAAAACTGATGACTGAGGAATGTCCTTGGCATCCTTTCCCCTCCAGATACATCCCTTTGGCAGAACCAGAATTGCATTTGGACCCTGACAGAAAGTACAACTAGAAACTTCAGGCTTCCAGCCCCTACATTACAAGCGAAAGAATGAAAGAAGGTGGTAATGGATACTCAACAGCAAGAAACAGTATCTAGCCCAGAGGGAAGAGGGCATAGTCACTCATTCACGTATTCAACCAGTAAATAAATATGCATGAAGCACTCCATATGGAGTGCTGTTCTGATGCTTAGAACACAGCAACAAAACAGGCAGGTCTCTGCTCTCATGAGGTTTACATAAATAATGTAATGTATGTGATGGGCACTGTGCTAAAATATGAGCAGAGTCTTAAAGAGACACCAAAGAGGAGTCAGCCACCCTGGGGGCTCAGAGTGAGGGGTTGAGAAGGCTCCTCAGGGGAATGAATGAAGCCTGGGTATAGAAATTGTCCTACTGTTAATCACGCATGAGGCAAAGTAAAGATGCGATCTCTGCAGGTGATAGAGATTATCTTTATTATTCAATGAAGAATTATCTCTGAATAAGAGTAGAGTCGAAGTCTTGGGGTGATATTATCATTTGTCCTTTGAAGATGGTTCATTTAGAATGACATTTAAAAGAAAGTATGACTGTGACCATATAGGCATGCTATATACAAATAGATGGTGACTTCATGGTTTAATAAATCATTGACAGATCTTTTAAAGTTCTTGTTATGTCATAGCTGTGACCCCACTTACCATTTTAAAGGGTGTCTGCAAGTTTGTATTTTATTTCTGTTTCAGTTGTCTATTGCTGTATATCAACCCACCCTACAATTTAGTGACTTAAAACAGCAATTTATCATTTCTCACAAATGTCTGGGAATTTGGGCTAGGCTGGGCTTGCAGAAAAAGGGTGGTTCTTCTGTCCTACAAAGTGTTGGCTGGAGTTGCGCATTTGACTGCTGCATTCAGCCAAGGCTGAGTGGGTGAAGGAGGCTCATGTGTCTGGCTCCTCAGTGCTCCTCCATGAGGGCTCACTCTCTACAGCTTCTCTCTCATCATTCAGTATTTTACCTCAGGATTCATCACAGGGGGTTGGCTTCCTAGAGAAAGGAAATGGTAGCTTCTGGTCTTCTTAAGGCCTGGGCTTAGAAGTCCCAGAGTGTCACTTTCACTGCATTCTATCTATGCAAGTCATGAGCTAGCCTAGATTCAAAGGGAGGAGAATTAGACCACATCTCTTGATGTCAGGAGAGGCATGTGCATGCAAGGAGGGGAGGGATTAATGGTGGCCAACTTTGAAAGCACAGATCCCTCCAGTTATAATGTGTAGTTACTTTGACCTTTCTTAGATTAAATGAGTTAATTCATTTAATCTAAATAACTAGATTAAACTAGCAGTCTGGAACCGTGCTCAACAAGTGTTAATAATCATAAGTGATGATGAGGAGTTGTTGAGCATGGACAGTAACTTCATAAATAGCACTCTTCCTGAACTTCCCAAATTCTGAACTGAGAATAAAGACAGATCAGAATAGATCAGAATATCCCTATTTTTACTGATAAAGATAATAATGGAGAATGCTTTGGTGCTTCCTAATTCTAAACACCGGAATAGACAGAAGAGAAAGAAGAGAATATAATGAACTATAAGGCATTACATACCTTGCATATAACAGCAGAAGCTATATCAAACATCGACATCAGAATACTATTATAGGGGAAGTGCTTAGCATGGCCTTGGGAAAAGTCGGTTCATCTCTCGAGAAATAACAAATTTCAAACCACTAAGTTTTGGGTGAAATGTAGCAATAGACAATCAAAAAAAATTAAGTACAAACTCACATCTTTTAAAATGGCAAATGAGGCAATTCTACAGAGTAACTGGAACTCATAATGTAATTAGGTTTGATAAAGTTCTTTCCAGCTCAAATTCTCTTAAGCTTTGCCCTTAATGGTTATGTATTGTTTAACTAAATGTAAAACTTGTGGTAGGTGTCTCAAAAATATATATAGGTGCCGAGTTACATACAATCAATCAAGAAACTCTGATGTTATTAACTTAAAGATAGACACATTTATATAACTTCTTGATAGCTTTAGTATCCATCATATTTTTTTGTGTTGAAATCAAGCAAGATTTATTAAGCAAATTAACATGAGTTGGCTGATGTGTAATTAGAAAAGAGGATTATATGATAGAAACTTAATAAAAGGATAAAAAGTTGCAGCTTTGGATACAATTCAAAGGGAATAATACCTCCTTCTAATGAAATACTTCCTTGAAATCTCATTTTCAGTCTAAAATATATCAAAGACTTTGACATGGATACACGCAAAGCAAAAAGCAAAGCCCAGATGTCAGGTGTCTTATTCCAAGAGTGATTACAGACTCTAACTCAGAAATGAAACCAAAAAATCGAGAGTATCCTTCATAATTCTTAATATGATCCATCATGTGTGGTGTCATTCAGAGAGATTCTCGCCACTGAGTATATTTCCTTTGGATTTCATTCTAAGCATCAGCTACAATATTTATTAGTACCCATTGTACACAACTGAACTTCTAGCTGATTGGTGTGGAGAGTTACAAAGAAGAGATACATACTATTGTATTTATTCTTTAGACTCATCCATCTACAAGGCAGGACAAACACAACTAAAAATAAAAACATTGTGATTGTGAGAGGGACATTTACATGTAAAGGCCAATTGGAATAATTGGAATCAAGCCGTCCTATCTGATATCCCAGTCAAACATGAGCTGGTCAAATTTAATCAAAATGGAAAGATCAAGATGTATCAGATCTCAGAAATAGACCTTTCTACTGTGTTGGGGTTGTTGGTGGGGAGCTGGTTCAACTGGAAGTGATGAGAACAAGTCCAGATCCAAGAGAGAGCACAGTGTTTGAAGGGAAAACATTTGGTACCAGAGAACCTGATGTACAAGGTTACTCAGCAAGTGAGCAAAGCACATGCTGAAATCTGTTTCATTTCCTTAAGTGTCAGAAGAGTAACTCAGAAGTTTACTCAAATAACAATTGGAAGGGTTTGGGCAGGTGCAAAGTATGAAGATGAAACAAGAGTTTAGGTAAAAGATCCCCATCTTTAGATGGGGACACATGGGATGTGGGCAGAGAGCAAAAAGGCAAAGCGGGATCCCAGCTCCTAGTCATAAGGTGGGACTGAGATCCATGGACAAGGTACAAGACTGCTGTTAGGACAAGAACCCAAGCCGGGGCCAGACTGCTGCCCGAGTGATTTGACCGTGAGTCCCAGAGGGTAGAGATAGATGTAATATAAAATGTTACCTGGCTGAGGTCGCTGTTGGGTTCAGGGACTGGAATCAGCCAGCCCTACAGGTGGAAAAGAGTGGCTTCGGGTATCTCAGAGAATAGAGGCAGGGCTGGGCAGGAGGAAGGGTTATTCAGTAAAAAATAAGGAATTCAGAACAATATTTGCAAGGCCAGAAAGACTCGATCGTCCTATTGAAGAAGATGAGATATGAGAGAGAAAAAGTATAGAAGAGAAAAGTATAGAGAGTATAGAAGAGAATAGAAAGGAAATAAATATATATGTCACTAAGAGATCAAGTCTCATTGCTTGATCAATAACAGCTGGCCACAATGTGTTGCAGCCACAAATGCTTTTGGGCCACATCCAAGCATGGTAGGAGAGAGAGAGAGAGCAGTGATTGATTAGTAATGTCTGCTGTGGGCGAGGACTGGTGCATGTCTTGTTTATGCAGTGCATTCGCAGCTGGCTGGGAACTGCTGTGGGGTAGAGTGGGGTAGAATGAATGGGGCAATGTCAGCAACAAAGAACAAGAAGGCTTGAGTTTTGTTTTGTTTTGCCAAAGCAGAGGACAAGCCAGAGTGAAAGTAAAAAATTTGCTTTAACTGGTGAGAAATTTTCTTGCCCAAATGACAGAACTTTCTAAAGGAGAAAAATGTGTGAAACTGTTACAGAGACTGAAAATCTACTTGTGTGTGGTAGAACCTGCATACTAGCTAGTTGTTAAGCAAAGAGTGTAATCAGCAGTTTACACTCAGTTGACAATATTCTAGAAAATTCTTCAAAATGGAATTAAGAAACTAGTGTGGTCATTGCATGATAAAGAGCAATAAAGTTAATGAAAGATATCAAATATTAAAGAAAAAAATCTACTGAGAACACAGAAAATAAGACCTGAAAATTAAAAGTTCCCTGTTAAGCCCAGGGTCTCTATTCAGAAGCCTAACATCAGTATAGAGAAGGAATTCCAAAACCAATTAGGAGTATATGTAGGAAAAATGAAAAAAGATCCAGCCCTTCCCACCTCTGAGAAGCTAGAGTTTGGAGGTATTTATCTGCTAAGCCATGAGGGATAAGAACATTCATAAAATAGGAATTTCACAATTTAATGAAATCACTGCTGAACTGGAAATCTTAACAGGTATGGAGGTTTGGTCACATGTGCCCCCCCCGCCCCAATTTTTTGGCGCACCTACCACTGAAAGATAGAATCCATGACTTCTCTCCTTGAATCAGGGCTCTCGGACTGTTTTTGGCCAATAGAATGTAGAAGAAGTGGCACAGCATCATTTCTGAGTCCAGAGTTTTAGAAATTCGTTACTTCCACTTCTGGTCTTTTGAAACACTTGTTTTTTCGAGCCTAGGCACCCCATGGAAAGGCCCTTGTGAAAGGAGGGAAAACAGCCTGTACCACCTTGCCAGCTAGGAGAATGAGCAGTCTTGGACGTGGATCTCTAACACCCCCAGCTGTCCCAGCTGACTGAGGCTGTATGGGCATACTGGCCTTCCCCACTGAACCCTGCCCAAACTGAAGATTCAAGGGAAAAATGCATGATCATTGTTTTAAGCAAATGATTATTTGTTATGTAGTGGTAGATAGATAAAATTAGTAATAATACATGGATTATGGCACATGCTGGCTATGATTAAAGAATTTGGAGGTTAGATCTGAATTTGAATCCCAAGATTTGTTATAATCTTGGGTAAAGTATTTAATCTCCTCAAGCTTCATTGTCCCTTTTGAAAGTTGGGCATAATAACAACTACCTCACAGGGCTATTGTAAGAAATAAATGAAATACTGTACGTAAGCTCCTAAAACAATGCCTGAAAGACAAGGACTCAAAAATGATAGATCAGAGTTTGTTAAAAGCTGTTGGAGATAAAGAAAAGAATGGAAGAGGTATGAGGGTTATAAAGGAATGAAAATTACTTGAGTAAATTTCTTTTTGGTAAATCGTGGCATGAAATGGGTCACTGTTTTCAAACCATGTCACCTATATAATCATGTATGCTTTTAGCTAGAAGAGACTACATAAAAACATCATATTTTTAAAGTTGATTTAACATGTAAATATGATTTCAACCCATATTATACAGTATTACTACATTTCATCTCCAAGTGATAAAGCATATTATTCAGTATTTATACATTTCATCTCCAAGTAATAAAGCATATTATACAGTATTAATACATTTCATCTCCAAGTAATAAAGCAGAAGCTACTCACAACTTGTTTTAAAAATTAGCCCCCAAAATTCTTTTAAAACCATAGATAGCAAACAGATTTCAATAAAATAACATTCAGAGAAAAAAAAAGATAGCACTTCTACCATTTAATGTGAGATATGCTAAAATCATACACTAAAAATTATAATTTTTTACACATAAAGAATACCTTTGACGTTGCTTTAAATCTGTATAAGATTCATATGTCATTTTTCCAGCTCCTGTTAATCCTTTAGACCTTGATGCAGTTTGCTTGCCACAGTTGTTCCAAAGAACATGTGGTGCCCATATTTACATAGCAAGAACACTTAATAAAAACGAGCAGCCCCGTTACCTAGGAAGGATCTCAAAACAAATCTCATGTATGATTGAGAACTTTCATTCCAAGAGGCTATTATCGTGTGTAAGCTGCTAATTCTTATTGTGTACTTGTAATGGTTACTGTGAGCCCACATTATATTAAAGCAACAATATAGGTGTTCCCGTAGAAGCTGGTGTTTGGGGTGGAGGGGGTAGAGAGGAGATGTGAAGAGAAGGGAGGAGATAGGTCTCTCGAGTGGATCAATGTGTGAGCCAGGGATAGAAGGATGATACCTTGACTCTGGAAAGGGCTAATCTCCATTTGTTCCTTGCTTCAGCCCTGCAGATCTGAGTGGAATGGAATGAAAGAGAAGGCCCTGGAATCTATGAGTTTGGAAACAAACAATGTTTGTTTGTTAAGTTTAGAGTTCGATGCTACTTGAAAATGGGGTCTGTATTCATGGAATGCGGTTTTTTGGGAGCTCTGGCCTCAAGGTGGGGACTGTAGGGTTGAGCGTCTACAACCATCCTGTTAGTGATCCAGTTGGCCTCTGGGTGATGCCCTGTCATCCTGGGGGTAATGGAGTTGAGCAGCCACAAATGCAGGAAGAGTTTGGGTATATTGACAGAGGGTTAGCTCTTCCGGTGATGCGACTGGGAGAAGACAGGGCCAGGAATGTCGAGGGATGGGTTTTGTGAACCAGAGCGGGTTCTGGCAGTGGCAGGACCGGCAGGAATGTTCGGGAAGGCCAGGTCAGGAGAAAGAGTGTCGACACCCCGCTTCCCTCTCTCCACTTTTGTTTCTCTTAAGGCATCTTTAAATTCAACAAATATTTCTTGATCACTGACTTTGCGTGAGTGCTAAACGTCAGTTACATTATTGTACAGTCCGTAACATAACTACTTAACGTTGGCTTAAGAGTCGGTTTAAGACTCATGTATTTGGAAGAGTTTAAAGAAAAAGAAATAACGCTTTGTTTCTGAGTAGGGCTCATCGCAACTACATTAGAATTTAATCCTCAGAACTCCATAAGATAGTTAACATAGGATTTTAAAATTTTTGCTATTACTTTGACACAAGGGAAGATTGAAACTCGGGGTTCTGGAACCTGCCTCAGGTCACATAGCTGGTAAAAACTGGGCGTTGCTGAATCCAGAATTGTGGTGGTGTGATTCTTAGACACCCTGGTATCAAATGAAACTCACATCTAAACTCTCATGCCCCTGGCACATGTGGATGCTGGCAGAGAAGAAACTGACATACACATTTTGAGGTCAGCAGAGTGTTAAGAGGAGGGCCCTTCCCTGCTTCCACACCTACTGGAACTGTCCCCAGAGCATGGGTCTGCTTTAATTCTTGTGATATCAGCAAAAGTATAACCTTTTTTTTTTTTCTTTCACAGAGGAGCAAATAGAAAATATTATGCAGTAAGTATTGAATGCAATACATGAGTTTCAAATTTTTTTTTAAATCTCAGGGAAAAAAACAACATTTGGCTAAGCCCTAAATGTCCTTTTCTTTAGAGAATCATCATAGGCACATCCAGGATGGCAGACTCACAGCTTCTTCCACCCATCCGCTCAGCATTCTGGCTCCCTTACTTCCAGAGGGGCTCCCAATAGCCGCATTCCATGAATACAGCTCTCCATTTTCTGCTATAGCCACCCAGGGGAGGGGGAGGTGGGCAGAGAAGGGGGCCTGAATCCTGGGAAAGCAGAGATTGAGGAATGAGCTGAGAAGAGATTCTTGCCATGAAACTAGACAACAGCAGTGCAGTTTTAAATTCCCACATGTTTCTCAAAAAAAAAAAAAAAAAAAAACAACGAGAAATCAAATACTGCTAGTATTATGGTCTAACTGCATTTTGACTTTGAGGACCAGTTAGGAACCCTGCCACTTTCTGTAACATTTTTATGGCAAGTTTCATTTTGTGTTCCATTTAAATTACATACAATCAGGCTTGTGTTAACTGTCATATAGAAGTTGGAGAGATTTGAGCGTTTTAACAAGAGAACTTTCCCCTTGTTTTCTAATAGCATTATGTATGCATGTTCCTGTCCTCCAGATATCACGAGGTGATACGGGAGCATGAAATGTACTGACACATCTCAACTTCTACTTCTGGTTTGGATGGTAGCTCTGTGACCTTGGGAATTTTCTCTGAGACGCTTTCTTCATCTATAGAATGTGGTGGATGAAAAACAGGACTTCTGGGGCCTCTTCCAGCTTTAGTGTTACACTATTCCATTTCTTTGAAACTCCTGAGCAATTCATTTTGTTTTATTTCTTTCCAAGGAGAAGAAGTATGAGGTCTAGCTCTTTGTCCTGACTTGGTGAATGTCTACTCTGTCATCTGAAAAATATCACTTGTCCTTTTTGCCTCAGAAGTTTGTCATAATAATGGATGGAAAAGCACTTTGGAAACTGCAGTGTACTGTATAAAGGCACACTGTTGAATATTTCAATGTGGAAAGTGTAACAAAGTTGGTGGGAAACATCAGGATTTAGAAACCCTTCTCGAATGTTCAATATTAAAACTGGAGAGTATGGGTAGGAGGAAATGAACATAAAGGACCTCTTTTTTTGTTGTATAAATGAGACTTTTAGGATGATAAAAATCACTGGACCTATTCATTAGGTGTACCAATGAGACTTTAGAATGATAAAAATCACTAAGTGGTTGAATATGAACTCCTGGCAAGAAGGAATTGGATCTCTCCCCTGAATTGGATGATGCAATCAATCACATTTACACATACAACACAAGATACACACGGGAACTAGTAAGTAATAGAGTTAATGATTCAGATTCTGGATTTGGAAACACTTTGATTTGCAACCTTGCTCTGTGCCATTTTCTGACTCCATGACTTTGAGCTAGTTACTTAATTTCTCTAATCCTAGATTTGCTTATCTCTAAAATTGAAAATATCATAGGATTCTTATGGGGCTTAAAAATGACATCTTGCAAAATGCTTATCTTATGCCTGGCGCATAATAATTTCTCATGATATATAACTAAGATTATGACCATTATTATTATTATTAGCTCTATTATCTTCTTACCTGGAAGATGATGACAACTCAGCTAGTAAAGAAGTGACATCGAGCTAGTTCAACTAGCAGTCCAGCATTTAAAACAACAAAAAATATTCATCTGCCAGAGGTGTCTTTGATGCCCACTCAATAAAAGAGGAAAACGTATGTGACATGATGACACAGTTAGGAAACATTTATATTCTGTTTACTTGCATTAAGCCAGAAGGTTTATTTCCAACTGTCTGTCAAGGCTGACATTTAAAAAATGCTTTTGTAGAGTTATCAGAAATAAGTTTACAAGTCAGAAGAATAGGCATACTTTATTACGTTACAGTCTGACCTCAGTTTTAATCAGAAATTTAAACAATTAACAAATATTTATTGAGAGTTTTCTACATGTAAGATACTGTTCTAAGTCCTGAGGGTATAGAATTTAACAATGTTAAATAACTTGTTTTTATTTAACATACAGATTTTCCCTACCTTCATGGCGTTGACATTCCGATAGAGGAACCATAATGTAAAAAAGCAAATAAAATAAAATATGTTTATACATTGTGGAAGTGATACGTATTGTGAAGAAAAATATAAAGTAAGGAGAAAGAGTAATGGCCAGAGTTTCTCTCTTCCAGTAATGAGTGGTCAGAGGAGGGATGTCTGATGAGATAATGCTTGAACAATGACATGAATTGAGTGAGAAAAGGAACGAAGCATTTCTGCTGAGAAGTGCAAAGAAGCAGCAGTAAGTGCGAAGGCCCTGTGGAAGCTACAAGGTCAGCATGGAGGAACGTAGGTGGAGAGAGGGCATTTTTCACAAAATTTAACACCCCTGTATAATAGGACCAGTCAGTCAGCACAGGTGCCATATGTTAGCAGCCAGTATAGTATGTCTCTGCTGAGTATCTGCCTTGATAGGAAATGAGATCAGGGAATTTATGGAGGCTACATCCTCTGGGGCCAGCATGTTCTCTCACCATAATTTCTAGACTTTGCTCCATCAACCAACTTTAGGCCCAAAAAGATGAGGATTATCACTATCTATTTGAAGTGTATTCATTCATTGATTTGGTTTATTTTTAAAAATGATTCTAAGAGATTTCAAAAGTATTTCCAACATTGTTGAGAAAGAGGATATGTCAGTATTTACTTGGGTGTATATGTTTTAGTAGATTTGTTCAAATAAATCTGATTTGTGTTTTGGGGTGTTTTGTGGGGCGATGGAATTCAGTTCCTTCAGTGTCCTGATAGGGCAGAAAGACAAGGAGCCTAACCTGAATCTCCTCGCTATCCTGGCCCATAGTAACTAAAATGGAAGGGGATGAGATATATAGTAATTGGATTTTTTTGAGATGGCAGTGGTGGAGTGCCCCAAACCTTAGAATAAGACTCATATGAGAGAGGAAAATACCACCTAGTCATATGTGACCCGGGTATATGGAAATCTTCTCTGAAGTGGCAGAGAGTAGGGTCGGTCTTGGTTTCTCGGTGCCAGAAAGTGGCACAGGCTGCTCCTTGGTGTAGCTTCAGGTGAATTCCATGCCACATCCTTTAACCAAAGCTCCTAGGAAACCTGTTAAAAATTCTTTGAGAGGGCAAACTAAGGCAATAATTCAGGAGCCCATTATAAAGTTGGAGGACAGGGAGCACCAGCACTACCATGTCTGTCTCAGTGAGGGCACAGCAGCAGCAGCTATGAGATTGATGGGGTCAACACTAGAGGCCTAATGAATGTCACCTGGGGTATTTTGCAGCTCAGCAGCAGCAGCAGCTGTGATGTGACCCCGATCAGGGACAACCAGAGGCTGCATGATACAGTTTTTGCAGATGCTAAGATCCCAGGACACTTTGTAAAAATTAGAATCTATAATTGCAGAAGGAAAATGTAATGTCCCACAAAAAGAACACATGAGCCACATGTTTCGTAGCTAGTGATCAAGAGTCTCATACCGCCTATTACTTTTTCATTCATTCATCCATCCATTCACTCAAGAAACACAGAGTATTTGCTAGAGCTGTTCGCCACTTTCCCTCCCCTAGTCTGGTTTGGAAGCATGGATTATAAAAGCTTTCAAGATGTTAACAACAAAGAATTCTGTGGCTTTCGGCTCAGGAATCAGAAAGTGCCAGGTCTGGTATCTGGGCTCCCCCACTTTGTAGCAGTGTGTCTTATTCCTCCTTAACCTCTCTGAGCCTTGGTTTTCTCAGCATTGAAAGGGGACTAATAGTATTTGACTTTAAAGTTCCTATGAGGATTAATGAAATAATGTATGGACAGCACTAAGCACTCTGCCGGACTTAATAGACTCATTAATGCTAGTTTTTATGATGATTCAAAATGGAAGTAGAATTATAGAGTTTATTGAGTTGGGGGGTGGGCAGAGAAAAGGAATAAGAGGAGGAAAAGAGAAAGAAGGAGCAGGAGAAGGAAAGGTAGAGGGAGCGGAAGAGACTAGGAAAAATACAGCAGGAAAAAAATCAGACAGCAGTGTGAAAAACATTCAAGTTCCTTGTAAGTTTTAATAGAGAAAGTAGAGACAAGAGAATGATAGACTGAAATGGGCCCTAAAAAAAGATGATTTTAGCAGTAGGGTTTTGGGTGGCCATTGTAAGTGATTAAAGATTGCCTTTATTCCTGAACATTTATTGAGTTCCTGTAAACAGTGATATGAATATGTTCTGAGCATCCCTGAAACAAGATAGCAATTAAAGAGAGAACTGGGTTGTATCCGATGGCTATTAAGATGGAGATTCTCAAATGTGGCAACGAGGCAGCTAATAGATATTTCATTCACTTTAGATTGAGCTAACCAAGCCATTCAAACCAGGGAAAATTTTTGGACCCAGGCTCTTTCAATCGGTCTGTCCACTCCCAATTGTAACAGATAACTGTCAGCTTAATTTAGTGCCTGGCTGAATTCGTATGTGATAGGTGACTTTTTTTTTTTTTTTTTTTTATCAATCCCCCATATATAATAGAAAGACTGGTGAACTTGAGTGGCTTGCTGAAGGTTAGATAGCTGGCATAAACCTCATATGACACTAGCACTGCAGAAGCACTTGCTTGACTTTTGGTAGTTGTGTGATTTGAATAGTTTCTCTCCCTTAGGTAAAATGATATTTCTCTATCCCTTCCTCATCCTAGAGTTGTTTTGTTTATCATTTTGATTTTTTATAATCAGCTGACCTTTTTCCTAAATAGGTCACTTTGTTATACAGCCAGTAGATTTCTTTTGCCCAAGGAGGTTGAATATATTTATATCTGGATGGGTCTGTATGTCAAACAGATATTTCAATCTGTATTTGAAAGCTGTTCAGTTTGTAGTATGATGAAATTCCCTGCTCCACAAATAAAATAACAAATAACCAGACATTTTAACATATCACCAGACATTTTCAAAAGTTCAAAAAATGTAAAAATAAACCTTTATTCTATAAGAAATAAAATCAGCAGCAAAAATACAGGACCTAGCCCTTTTTTATTAATGTAGTTATAGTCTATACATATAAATACTTAATTTCCTATTTGAGTTCTATAAAAGACTGATAATATTTAGATGTAGATAGTATGTTTTTAATATTTTAGACATTTAACACTATTTTCTAATCAATGATATCTGTAAGATGAAAAAAAAAATGCAGAACATTTATTTTTGGCATAACTCTTCTGCCATAGCAATTATATTATCAAAATATGCTGGATGGTTTTTAATGCAGAATCTGTAAGGTAGAATAAACTACAAAATAGTTCTCTTAGGCATCAAATACTTAAATTGACAAAATTTCAACAGTATTAAAATCACACCAAAACATAATATATCTCAAGCCCAAGTCCAGTCCATCTGTCACTTGTCAGTTTTTCTACCCTTTCACATAAGTGAAGAGGTAGAAGGAAAAGAAGGAATATTTTGTGATGATCATGATAGTACTGAATAATTTTTTAAAGGGTAAGACATTTTTTATATTCATATGTAAAATGATATACTTCTAATGGGGTGACTTACAGTGAATTATACAAACTAGTAAGATTTAATTGACCCTGCTCTGCACAAAATCTCTGTGTAAAAACACACAGAAGTATGAGACGTGGGATTTACACCCAGGAGCTGACAATATAGCTACTGACATTGACATCTGAAAAGTTAGAAAGCATTTAACAAACATAAAACATTTGTGTTAGTTTCCCACTGCAGAATTCTATAGCAAGTTACCAAAATTAGCGGCTTATACCTACATAAATGTATTACCTTTTAGCCCTGAAGATCAGAAGACTGAATTCAGTTTTACTGGTCTGATGTCAAGGTGTCGATGGGCCTCCATTCTTTTTGGATCTTCTAGGGGAGAATCTGTTTTCTTGCCCTTTCCAGCTCCTAGAATCTGCTTGCACATAGCTCCCTCTTTTATCTTCAAAGCCAGTAGCAAATGTTTTCAACATCTCTCTCTAGAACCTCTGCTTCCATTGTCTCATCTCCTTCTCTGATTCTGCTTTCATAGTCACATTTCTTCGTCTTGCTCTGACCCTTCTGCCTTCCTCAGGTAAGGACCCTTGCGATTATGTTGGGCCCTTCCATATAATTCAGAATAATATACCCACCTCAAGATCCTTAGTTTAATCTTATCTGCAATGTCCCTTTTCTCTATTCCAGAGATTAGGATGTGGGCATCTCTGGGGGTCACTATTTTGCCTACCACATCATTGGAAGCTTTAAGAAGAAAACATCTTCGCAACATCACTTTCAAGATTCTGTAACAATGCCACAATTTCCTCTTCAGCTTTATTTCCCACCAAACCCCTAAATGCTTCCTTTCCGGCTCCAATCCTGTCCTTTCCCTGCTCTCTGATTTTGTTTGTGAATGTTCCTGTATTCTGTCCACTTTTTGGAATCCTAGCCATCCTTCAAGGCCAGTCTCAAATGTTTTGTTCTCTATTCAGTATTTCTGATTTTCCCAAATGAGCCTAGACAGTTTGCAGGTGACAGGAACCCAGCTCAAACTCAGTTAAGCAAAAACTAAAAACTTATTAACTCAAGTAATCAAATCGTGTAAGGGCGAGGTGGGCTGAATCTGGCCTAGCAATAGCTAGGATCAGTGTCTTAGTCAACCCAGTCAGCTATAACAAAATACTAAAGACTGAGTAGCTTAAACAACAAACATTTATTTCTCAAAGTTCTGATCAAGATGCCAAGAAATTTGGTTCCTGGCAAGGACCCTCTTTTTGGAATGGAGATAGACCCTATGTTGTATCTTCACATGGCAGAGAATGAGGGGTGGGTAATTCTGGTCTTTCCCTCTCTTGGACACAAATCTCATCATGGGGGCTCTACTCTCATGACCTCATCTAAACCTAATTATCTTCCAGAGGCTCCACCTGCAAGAACCATTGTATTGGGAATTAGAGCTTTAACATATGGATCTTGAGACACAGACACTCAGTCCATAGCAGTCAGGAACTTGAAAATGATCAGGACGGTCTGTCTGCTTATTTTTGTTTCTCTCTACATGCCTATGAAATTGTCTCAGACCATCTCTTCTGTCTGTCAGAAGTGGATGTGGCTACATTTTATTTCAAGCTTACAGTTTTATAGCTTTTAACCAGAAAGGAAAAGAAGCTCTCTCCCTCGGCTAGAGTTTGTAAAAATTTCTGAGGGAGGACTCAATTTGGCTTGGTTTAGGTCACATGTCCAACCTTGAGACTAATCACTGTGGCCAGATGGTCATATATTGAAGCTAGAGAGCAGAAATGGGGAAAATAATCTTTTAATAGAAGAAAAAAAAAAGAAAAGGTGTTGGATAGAATAAATAATACTTGCCGTAGCCACCAACCTGGCGTGACTTCTTCTCAAACCCCATTACATTTTATTTATGTTCATCTTCATTTATATCATTATTATTTATTCTTTGTTTTTTTGTTTTTTGTTTTTTTTTCATGGCATTGGTTGTTTATGCCTTGGATCTTTATACTAACATACTGAATACTTAAAGGAAGTGCTTATGTCTTTCTCATTTTCATCCTACCCCTCCCATCTAGCACCTAGTACTGTGCAATACTGATAGTAACTGTGTCAAATTGGGTTGAAAATAACACTTGAGAAGAAGAGATATCTCAAAGCAACTTAAGGTTAATTAAATAAAGGCTAAAATTTTAGAGAAATTAACTACACTATGGGGCTAAATAACTTGAGAAAATGTGAGCTTGAGCTGGGACTTGAAAGATGAACAGAATTTAGAAAGAAAGATAGCAAAGACTGAGTTGTTACAGAATGCATGGGACTATAAAGAAAATACAGAGAAACAGAAAACTAAATTCTAGGTGGCATTGTCTCCTGATTCTGGGACCTCCTTCTATGACTCTGTTGCTGTAAATTATAAATATTTCGTGTTCACATTGATTGGAAATTGTCATTGCAGAATAACAGTTTTCCATATCTTGCAATGATTCATTTAATCAGTCATTCATTTAATTACTTATTTGGGGTTTGCTATGATTATGCACAGTAAGGGCTGTCACTCATATTAAGGAACCTGCCAGTGCTTCAAAGAGGGAGATAGAGAGCTGTAGGAAGAGAGTGCTGAGTAGGCATTGGAGTAAAGCTGTTCCATTTCTGATGGTTTCAACTCCATCAGCACCTACAACTTGAAGAATTCATAAGAACCTGTCAGTCAGAACAAAGAGGATCTTTAACCTCTATTGCAGATGCCAAAAGACCATGTACGTTTTTTGATATGCCTCTTCTCTAGGAAATGTGGTGCCCATGATAACAAGGCTGTGGCCTTTGAATTGAGGACCTCACCCAAAGGTGCATCTAGCCACAATCTATAGATTTGCAGAAGTTAAAGGCTGTAAATTTGGAGTAATAAAAATCCTGAGACCAGAGTCCTGAAATACCTCTTGATGTTAATGTGTTTTTAAAACAAAGATTTGAGTCCCTGCCATATGCCAGCAATTAACATTAATTATTACAACATAATTAAAAAAACAATAATTGATACAGTTACAACAATTAATAATACATAGATTCTGCCTGCAAGGACTTCATGTCTGATGAAAGAAACACAGGAATAGAAAACAATTGGAGGCAATGAGAATTGTAAAAGCCGTCTGACCCTGGTGTTTGGGGATCGCTGTGTGGCTGCCTCTAGTCCTGACTCCTCAAACACTGTTTTCTCTTTTTACTCTACTTCTACCCTTAGCTGCTCCTATGGCCTGTTTTATTGTCCATAGGAGAACTCTATACAGAGAAGATAGCTTTGTACTCAGAAAACTATTTCCACATGTTACTTCTCAACCCAGAAATATCTAACTACCCCTCACCACCCACCTGTGGAATGAAGTCGGAAACTCAACAGCCTGATTTGCCAAAACTTCCATAATTAGACATCATCCTCCTAGCTAGTTGATTTCTTCCTGTACCCTACCCTCACATATTCCTCCAAATGAAGCCTTTGTTTTTCAGTTTTAAGGTCTACCTCCTGCAGAAGCTGACCTGAATGAACTCTTAGGAAAACTATTGCTTAAATAGTGGTTTTTAATCGGAGACCTTCGCATTATTGCTGTTCTTTATCTAATGTCTATGCCTTGTTTCCGAAATTCATTGTTAACTAACAAAGAACTCTTTTATATTCATCTATTGATTCTGAACACCTTGGACAGTGCCTGGCCAGAAAGGCACCCAGTAAATATGCAGTATTGTGATACATAGCTTGAATGTTGAAATTCCAAATGTAGATTGACATATGGTACTTTTATTCAGTGAGATTACTCACTGGCATTAGTGATGTCCTGTAATTGCTAAGAGATTTTAAAGGGCTATTTAATAAAAAAGCGGAGAGAGGTGAATGGGAATAAGAGGTTCAGATTTCCAGGTATAAAACAAGTCATAGGGATGTAATGTACAGCATGGGGAATATAGTCAATAATATCATGATAGCGTTGCATGGTGTCAGATGGTTGCTGGGCTTACGGTGATCATTTCTTTAGGTATATGAATGTCAAATAATTATGTTGTACACTTGAAACTTATGTAATATTGTATATTAGCTACATTTTAATAAAAATCTTTGCAAAATAAATAAAATCCTATTTAGTAATATTTAGGAGTGGGAGAAGACCATTGGCATGAGAAAGTCAGTTTTTAGGAAAATTATTCTGGTAGCCATATATGCATGATGGGTTGACAAGGTAAGAGAGACTGGAAGCAGGTAGGCAGGCAATAAATAGGCAGGTATAGTAATCAAGCATAAGAGGTGAATGAGTATCTGGGCCGAGATTTTCCCAGACACCTAGCATACCCCATCAACATCCATAGTTATTTAAACGTTGCTCATTTGACAAATGGAAATAAATCATCAGGCTTTATTTCCATTAATTAATGAAAGAAGAGTCCATTTTTAGCCAAGTAAGGTCAGTTAGAGTGAATTCCAGATTTCCCTCAGCAGTGATATTTAAGCGCAGTCTTCGAAGAATTCCTTTGCCATTATGAGATTTATTATTAATATTATGCAAATGTGTACATTGATGGTTTTATGGGAATTAAATATAATAGCCTGTGTCTTTTGGCTAGAGAGTAAAGAACACGTAAGTGTATTACAACCGCAAATAAGATTTTAAAAATAAAAACTGCGCATATTGAATATGGTGATGCCAGTCATGATTTGGTTTGATTCAGGGCATCCAGATGCTTATCTCCATTCACATTGCTCTCAACAGTGATTGTAGTTTCAATTAGGAAGAGTGTGTGCTATGCAAAACTGATGCCTAGAATAGTAAAGCAAAAAGTGGAAGGATAATTCACAGTCATATTACTAACAATTTTATGAGCTAAAATTTGTGTACAATGATATGCATAGATCTTAAGTGTACAATTTGATGAGTTTTGATAATATACTCACTTATGTAAACATACCCTGATAAATACTTCCATTACCCAGCTACTACCTGTATTCTCCACCTGTCAATTTCCACCTTTCATAATGTCTCCACTTCTGATTTCTACCACCAATGGTTAGTTTCATCTTTGAACTTCATTCAAATGGAATAGATGCTCTTTCATCTGGGTTCTGGCACTTAGCATAAGGCTTTGGAGATTCATGAGTAATTCTTTTGTAAATTCCTTAGCATTTTCTAGATACTTAGTCATGCCATCTGGAAATAAAAAGTTATACTTCTGCCTTTTAGGTCTTTATACATTTTATTTCTGTTTCTTGCCTTATTTCACTAGCTTATTATACTCCAGAATAAGTTGTTGAACAGAAGTTATTAAGAGGAGATGTTTTCTCTTGTTCCCAATCTTAGGGAGAAAGTATCCAATATTTCACTATAAAGTTTGTTAGCTGTAGATTTTTTGAAGTTACCCTTTATCAAATTAAGAACATTCCAGTTTATTTCTAATTTTCGGAGAGCTTTTTGAATGGGTTTGAATTTTATCATAGGTGATTTCATGTCATTTGAAATGATCATATAGGTTTTTTTTATTTACAAAATTCTGTTATTATGGTGAATTGCATTATTTTCTAATGTTAAACCAATCTTTCCTTCCTGGGATAAACCTAACTTGGACATAATGTGTTAACTTTTTATATGTTGATGACTTTAATTAGAGAATATTTTAAGGAATTTTAGTCTGCGCTCATGAAGGATATTGATCTATAGTTTTCTTGTCATGTATTTGTCTGGTTTGAGTATGAGTACTGCTGGCCTTATGAATTAAGAATTGTTACCACCACCTCTATTTTTTAAATAGTTTGTGTAAGATTGATATTATTTCTTTATTAAAAGGTTAACAGAATATACCACCGGAGCCATGTGGGCCCATGTTTTCTTTGAGGGAACATTTTATAATTCAGTTTCTTTAATAGATATAGGACAATTCAGATTTTCTATTTTATTTTGCATCAGTTTGATGGTTGATTGAGGTTTTTCAAGGAATTTGATTGAGGTTTTTCAAGGAATTTGTCTATTTCATTGAAATTATATTAACATAAAATTATGTATAATTTTATGATAACTGTAGGATGCCTAGTGTTATCCTCTCTATTCCTAATACTTTGAGTTTTCTCTCCTTTTTTCCTGTTCTTTCATTTTTTTGTTCTGTATGTTTTAACAGCTCTATTATTTCCTTTTTCTTAATTATGTTAATATTAATAATCAGTATTATTACTCTTATTAAACTTTAGAGAGTCATCTTTGGGCTATGTTAATTTTCTCTGTTTGCTTTCTATTTCATTGCTTTCTGCTCTTATTTCCTGTACTTATTTTGGGTTTAATTTACCCTTTTTCTCTCACCCAACAATGAAAATTAAATTATTGATTTTAAACCACTCTTGTAATTTAAGCATTTATGGCATAGCCTGGTCTGTCCTGGAAAATGCTCCATGTAAGCTTAAAGAGAATGTGTATTCTGCATACATTGAGTCAAGTTCTATAAATGTAAGTTAAGTTAAGTTGCTTGATAGTGTTTTATGTCCTTGCTGCTATTCTGCCCAGTTGTTCTATCAGTTATGGAAATCTCTAACTAACATTTTATGTTTTCCTTTTAACTCTTGTCAGGTTTTGCTCTGTTGTTAGGTACAAATATATTTATCATTGTTAAATCCTTCTGATGTATTGATCCTTTTATTCAAAACATTTCTCTTTGTATCTAGTAATAGCTTTTGTTATGGAATCTATTTTGCCTAATGTTAATATAATCACTCCAGCTCTCTCATGGCTACTTTTTGGATTCATATCTGTCTCCACATTTTCACATTCAATTTAGTTATATTCTTGAATCTACAGTGTCTCTCTTACAGACAGCATGTAGTTGGTTTGCTTTTTAAAATCAAGTCTGATAGAGTTTTTAAACCATTTACATATAATGTAATAATTAATATAGTTAACTTTAATATAGTTAAGCTTTCCCATTTTTGCTGTTTTTCTATGCACTGCCTGTTTTTTTTTTTTTGGTTCCTCTATTTCTCCTCAACCGCCTTCTTTTGTCTTAAGTAAATACTTTTAGTATACCATTTTAATTCCTCTGTAGATTTTTAAACTATATTTTAAAATATTTTCTTAGTGGTTATAAAGATTATAACATTTATCTTATTTTTTTACAATCTCCTTCAGAGTAATACCAAATACCAGTAAAATACAGAAAATTTCTAAAATGGCTCCATTCTCTCCCCTTTTGTGCTAATATTGTCATGTATAGTTATATCTATTAAAGTAATAAGCCCAATACAATAGTCTTACAACTTAGGTCTTTTAAATAATTTAGATGGGAAATGAGGAAAAAATATACCTATAGAGTATTTTATATTAACACACATACCATTTCTAGTGCTCTGTTTTTCTCTTTCTGTATTCAGGATCTTCTGTCTTTCCATAGTTTTACTATGATGTATCCAGATGTGAATCTCTTTGTATGTATCTTACTTGCATCTCATTGAGCTTCATGGATGCATAAATTAATATTCTTCATCAAATTTGAATTTCAACCATTGTTTCTTCAAGAATTTTTCTTCCTCTACCTTCTCTTCTTCTAGGACTTTCACATATATTGGTATGCTTGATGTTCCACAGATATCTAAGGCTCTGTTCATTTATGTCTATTGTCAGCTCTTCAGATTGAGTTATTTCTTTTGCACAATTTTCAATTTCACTGATTCTTCTATTTCAAATTTGCTTTTGTACTTTCTAGTGAATTTTTATTTCAGCTATTATACTTTTCAACTCCAGAATTCTTTTTTTTTTATAATTTCTCCTTCTTGATGATTTCTATTTGTTCATTCATTGTTGTCATACTTTTCTATAATTCATTAAATGTGGTTTCTCTTACTTCTTTCAACATAATTATAACATGTCACTGGAAATGGGTATTACATACCACTCCAAATCAAGTGAGCCCCTTTATTTGCAACAGATAAAATGTCAACCATGGCCCATGACCTGCCCTGTCTTGCTCTGCCCTGGCAGAACCTTCATGTCAACCTTGCTGGCCAACAGCAATTGTGAGACACCAATAATTATTAAGTGACATTTTTCTTCAAATGTGCAACTGGAAATTGATGAAACATGGTTTTATCAGTTGGAAAAGCAGCACTTAAATGAATCCCAAAATGCATACGTGCCTTTGTGAGAGTTTTGATCATTCTGCCCTGCCCTGAATCTTCATGGAAACCAGCACTCACTTCCTTGGCCATTTACCAGTATAGTGCAGCTTAGTTAGCCTTCCCATAAAGATCTTCTGACTATTATTGTCAATTCTGTTAAAGCATTACAAGATAGGCCAAACCTGATTGACTTTGTATAGGCATTGACCCTACTACATTCGACTCTTTTGTATAACATCAAGAATAATGGTCACAAAAGGGAAGACAACACAAAGATGATGAACGTAAAATAGAGAAATACACATGGTTAATATCAAATCATATTTTTAAATAGTGAAGATGTAGAATTCACTACTAGACTTTTTTGGATTTTAGGTCTATTTGTGGCAAGGAGCTTTATTATCATTTTGTTTAACAGATTTCCGGCTTTATATTTTTATTGTCTGCTTTACTTTTGAATATCGGTCTCTTTGGAAGCCAAAATAAACAAATAGGACAAAGCCTTTAGTGGAAAATCATCCTAACCAAATGGAAGGATTGATTTACAAACAAAAAGAGCTGTGTAACAATAAGATTACACCTGCAAGAGAAAAAAGATTAGCAATAATTTTGCCGTTCATTTTCATATTCCATAGTAGAACCTCCAAAAATAATATATAGAGACAAGCTCATTGTAAATGAATATCAGTCACTTATTCCCAAATGTGTTTTAAAGTTGTTTTAACATCTGGACTACATTGCAGGAAGTATGCAGTGAAAAGTAGAAGCATCTCTATTATATCTGTATTATCTCGAAAATTTATTTTAAACTCTATTTCTTGTTAATGGCATGTTTGTAAGTTTATTTAAAACTCTTATTCACTGAAAAAAAAAATTAAGAGCAAAATTCATTTGAAAAATTTACTGCTTTACACGCAGCATATATTAGCACCTATAGTTAAATTTAAACATGGACAGCAGAATATAATCAAATGATGTCTCAAAAAATACCAAAAAAATAAATAAAACATAAATGAAGAAATAGAAAATTATCCCTAAGTTATGACAGAGATCTTTTTTCTTAAAATAATTCCCTGAAGGAGAAGAAAAATGAACAGAGAAGCCTTTATCATTTCAGAATCACGGAGAGATTTATAGGAATCATTTGGGAGCAGTGGAGGGAGAACAGTTAGATCCCAACTGAGCATAAAAGAGGAAGAGTAGTTGCTATCTGGATGCATAGGCATAGGAAACATGACAATTGTTTTATGGTTCTCCCTTTGTATATCTAGAGTACTGTATTCATCAGGGTTCCAGCAGGAAACAGATGGAACTTTCAAACTAGATTATTTCTAGAGGGTTTAAGCAAGAGACTTTCAACTGATCTGGGAGAAAAGTGGAGAGAAATTATAAGTGTTGGTCCCAATAATAATAGAGCTGTTACCACCCTAGGTCCAAAAACCCAGGAAAAAGCATGTTTACAGTCATACAGAGAAGGACCTTCTGAGGGTACCCTACAGGTCAGGACCCTGGGGGAAAAAAGACCCTAACTTTTCTTTCTCTGGCTTAATGCTGTGGCTTCAGTGTCTACACATCACAGGAAGCTGGAGGACTAGGGGGGCCATTGATATAGTTCCTACAGATCACCTTCCTGCTTTGGGGGAAAACAGGTGGAAAAGTATGGGGAGTGGATTTGGAGGAGCAAATAGAAGAAAACTGACTAGCATGCTCTTTCAAAATGCTGCTCTTACTGAACCTACAGTCCAATAGAGAGAGTGGTTAAAA
This sequence comes from Pteropus medius, assembly GCF_902729225.1. NCBI lineage: Eukaryota > Metazoa > Chordata > Mammalia > Chiroptera > Pteropodidae > Pteropus > Pteropus medius. The sequence continues at coordinate 10,302,539 of NW_024352786.1, read as the reverse complement.
CAACTACAACAAGGAAAACATGTCAATTGTAGGACTCTGATCTAAACTTTTTTATGAAGGATTTCCCTTCCATCTCAGACAAACTACCTATTAAGGTGGTCTGTAGCCTCCTCTCTTTTGAACCACATCAAGTATTTCTGGGATTAGTCGAGAAGTTTAGTAAAATTCTACATGTTTTGAAAAGCTACTATGTGCCAGACATTTTGTTAAAAGTTGATAAAATAAAGTCAGTAGACTAAAGACTTAATTCCAGCCCTCAGAGGCCTGGTAGATGAGAGGAAAGGAAGGCACTCTTAAACAATGTCTGGAAGGACCCATCAAGGGAGATCAGAGCAGACATACAAGTACTTTATATGTATTAAATCATTCTGACTAACTCTGTGGGATTCATTCTGTTACTATCCTCATTTTACATAGAGAAAACTGAGGCACAGAAAGTTTGAATACCCTGCCCAAGGTCATACAGTGGGTGAGAAAGAAAGGTGAGATTTGAGCCAGGTAGTGTTGCTTTAGCCTCTCTCCCATTCTCACCATTCCAGTGCCCTCCTCTCCACCTCCCAACTCTGAAAGGCACAAAGAGAAAGAGGAAGAGTGGCAGGAGGAATTTTTTTTTTTTAGAGGGGATACATGAAGATTTATTTTTATTTTTTAAACATTTATATTTTATTTTTCATTACAGTTGAAATACAATATTATATTAGTTTTGGGCATACAACATAGTGATTAGACATTTATGTAACTTATGAAATGATCAGCCCAATAAGTCTAGTACCTATCTGACACCATGCATAGTTATTATAGTATCATTGACTATATTCCCCATGCTGTACTTTACATCCTTGTGACTATTTTTTTTAAATAAATTTATTTAAATTTGTTTCAAGTATACAGCACATTGGTTAGACATCTATATTGTTCATAAAACGATTCCCCCAATTGCTCCCTCCCTCCCCTGGCCTTTCACTTAGCCATCATATTAATGCTAACTGCATTCCCTGTGCTCCCCATCCTTGTGCCCAACTATCAACTACTAATTTGTACTTCTTTAATCCTTCACCCCATTCTCCAAGTCCCCAACCCCCCTCCCCTCTGTCTGTCACCAAATTGTCCACTATATTTGTGAGTCTGTTTTTGATTAGTTTGTTCTTTTTGTTCCTTAGATTCCACATATAAGTGAAATCATATGGTATTTATCTTTCTCTGACTTGTTTCACTCAGCATAATAACCTCTAAGTCCATCCATGTCATTGCAAATGGTAGGATTTCATTTTTTTTTTAATGGCTGAGTAATATTCCATTGTATATTTGAACCATAATTTCTTTATCTAATCATCTGTTGATGGGCATTTAGGTTGCTTCCATATCTTGGCTATTGTAAATTGAGCTGCCATGATATTGGAGTGCATAGATCTTTATGAATTATTGTTTTGGTTTTCTTTGGATAAATACCCTGAAATGCAATTGCTGGGTCAAAAGGTATATCCACTTTTAATTTTTTGAGGAACCTCCATACTGTTTTCCATAGCAGCTATACTAATTTGCAATCCATCAACAATGTATGAGGGTTCCCTTTTCTCTGCATCCTCGCCAACACTTGCTGTTTTTTGATTTATTGATGATAGTCACTCTGACAGGTGTGAAGTGATATTGTGGTTTTAATTTGCATTTCTCTGATGATTAACGACCTTGAGCATCTTTTCATATGTCTGTTAGTCATCTGTATTTAGGAGGAAGTATTTTTAGTGATGATAATAGCTGTCATTTAAGAAGGAACTAATGTCTCCCTATATTGCATTGACCATTTTTATGGTTTTTTTAACCCAATAGGACCTTTCAGTGTTAAAGAATCAATTAATGTTTATTTAATCTTATCAAACCACCTATACTATAAAACATTAAAAACATGGAATAATGATTCAAATCACATCAAGTCTCTATGAATACTTTGCATTGGATACTTTATATCCATCGTATGTGATCATATTATGAGATTCATCACTGCTTAAAATAGAATAAATGTTAGTAATAAGATAGTAACATCAATATAAACACTCTCATTTCCTTATATATTTTTACTCTATTGTCTAATATTTTAATTATCGTGGTTCATATGAAAATATTTTCATTTTAAACTAATTTGTGGATATTAAAATTATAGTTAACTTAAACTCTCTCCTTTATACACAGTAACATCCTAGTAGCTAAATCAAAGTAGTCTGGCTAAACATAGCTTCATAAAGTCTTTACAACATTTACGGTTACCTAGGGAGAAATAGAAAGATCTATCCTTTTTATACGTACACTGTCTTCAGGATTTCTCTTCAATACACTGAGTAAAATGTTGCCTATCTCAGGCAATATGTTACAGCAGCTAAGCATAGACCTCTGATATTCAATAATATAAGTCTCTCAATTTAAAATCACCAGCATATTTCTTGTAGAAGTCACGCTTCTTTCCATCGAAGGCTATTAAAAATGAAAAACAAACAAACAAAAAAATCCCAAGACCTTAGGCATAGGGTGTATAATCTGCTCAGTTGGAATATATATATATTGATTTTAAACTGATTGCATTATAGCCCTATTTTATTTCTGAGGTAGGAAAAGAATGACAATAACAATGGATTTTCTCCCCTGAGCCTGATGTATTTCTTGGCCTTGAAGTAATTTAGGTGCTTAGGAAAGCATGTTTAGACTTTTAGTCTACTCGGATACTATTTCTTACACCATGAATGCAGTTTGTGGCTGTAAAAATAGTAAACCCCCTCCTTGTTAAGCATTGGTAATTCAGTAAGTGAGACCCATTGACCTTGCAGTCAGTCTGAACCCTTGCACACTTTGAGTTGTAGAACTATTCGGGTGCAGTTTCATCATACATACTCACCCTTTACTGGATTCGTATTTGGTTCCAGCTATTATGCTAGGCACATTCGCATAATATACCTGTATTTTAGGTTTTGATGCACTAGGTTCTTCTTCCCTGCACTCTGCTTATGTAGCATTTACTGAATATTGTGGGTAAACTTACATCATGGGTATCCTTGGAGAAATTAATTAACCTTTCAATGCTCCCATTTCCATAACTGCAAAGGCATGTCATAGTTCCTCCTTTTAGGGTGGTTATGAGAAATAGATTGACAAATGTCACTATCCCATTTTCTGATAAGGAAACAGAAGCTCAGAGATTTAGCAATTTGTCCCAGGTCACACAGTTAGTGTGTGGTGGAGGTGGAACTCACTGCCTGATCCATCTGACTCTGAAGCTCCAAGCTACTTGCTGAGATGCAGGCATAGAATCATCTACTGAACTTGCCTCAAATCCAGCCTTCTGTAATCAAGGAAAAGCCTTCTCCCACCCAAAACGTGTAAATTATTAGAATTTGTATTGGTCATATTATAGTATGCAGCAATCTATTTTATCCAACTAGAGAAGAATATTAGGTTCAATATATGTGACTTTAGGGAAAATTCCCTATGAGGACCAACCAGCATTTTTGACAAATAGTTTCTAAAAGATGGCACTTATGTCCTCTTTAATGTGCGTGATTAATTTTTAATTCAGTGTGCTTGTGTATGTCATCAAAGAGTTCTTAATGGCACTGGAAGATTGTAGTTCTATCTTATGGTAATTGTAGTTGTCAGCGTTTTAATCAATTTCAAATGTAGAATTGTATTACTACCACAGCTTATTGAAATCCTAAGCTCCCCGAGCGTAGGGGTATTACCTCTTTCTAAAAATCTTGTGTAGTGCCAGAGCAATTTGACACCTAACAAGATAACTTAAAAATGTATATGCCTTATGATTTATGTAGTATTTCTAAAGAATTAGAACTTAAATTTTATTAATGTGAATCATAGAAATTTATATATAGTAGGGGGAGTCAGATAATTTGACCAAGGATTTTCTTGGTATCTCAATAGTATCTGAGGAGTATTAAGTGATTGAGAAAACTCATCTCTGGAGAGTATATTTAGGATCTTTCTATGTTAGTGGTATATGTTCTTAAGTGGGGTCAGAAGATAGAGATTCTGTTTTCTCATTTAAACTAAAGGGTTGACTCTTGATCAGTTTACTATGTACATTTTATGAAGTTGAAGAAACACTGCAAATATTTTATTTAAATTCTTTTAAAAAAATATTTTGGCCATATGCTCTGGAAAGACATGCGCATTGAGTTATTATAGATCAAAATAGCCCTTCTAATCCAAAGCCCAGAATGCTCCACTAGCTTTCGAACCTGATGGCCCATCTTGAGGAGCCCTTGATTCCTTGGCTCCACCAGTGTCCGTTGGACTCCCTTACAGAGCTTCAGATCTTCAGGTTCTCCCTCAGCCAGAGACATCACATGTGTCTGATAGCCCTTTCCTTACAGCCCATTTACAGGAAACTTCCTTTTAGCATGAATCGTATAAAATTAGGGAGTAAAGGAAGACATGGTTCATTTAAAAGAGTAGAATGCAGATGAGGTGCACATACCTCTCTCTGCCCAACACCAATGAGTATCTGGTGCTCAGGATGCTTTGATAGCCCCTGTGGTTGACTGTCCCCCAGAACCAAGGCTGCACATTTGTGTATTTGCAGCTGTACACTCTCTTTGTGTCGTTTCAATGACTGGAGACCCGTGGTTAGGGGTTACAGAGAGGATTGTGGACAGAAATGTGTTTGCCTTCAGGGAATAACACAGGAGTCATTTCACCAGTGAAGGGTCTCTCTCAGCCAACTCCACAGTTAGGCATTTGCCTCCATGTCTAAAGATGGAAAGGACTGATTTTTAAAACTCTTGGAACTGTATATGACCTTGGATACTATATAATTTAACACTCCTTCCTTCACACACCAGATGCCCCACCCCTCAACCACCAGTATATTCATTTTACCAGTGAGAAACAGAAGCTACAGTAATCATTGGCAAAACTTAAATTTAATCCATGTCTCTTCCTTTCTGACCAACTTTATAGCACACTATGTAACTTTTAAGGAAGGAGATTTTTTATTTTATGAGTTTTTTTTTTAATGATCTCTGATATGTGTTCCCAGTAATTCAGTAACATTTGGTTATTTTTTCCAAAGCTCTGAAATTGTTAGGAAAAAAACACTAGGGTTGCCAAAACAAATTTTTGAATAATTATTCTAAAATTGTCTCCTATATGTTGAAATATGATTTCATTGGCTGATCTCTAAGACTTTCTGGTAATAATATATTTATAGTAATATAGATGAGAACAATCAGGCCATCTTTATTTATAATTTTATGAGTACCCAAGAATCAAAAAGATAATTAGGCATTGTTTTTACAAATTCATTTTTATTGTATTAACTGATGCTGTCGACATGAAGCATCAGTTTTCTAATGCACATGCTATCTTGAAAAATTAATCCATAAATCAGGCTGACAATTAGAAACACTATAAATAACATATTTAATTGATAGTTTGGCTATTGTAATGAATTTAACAACTGTTTCTCCTTCTTGCTGTATTCATTTTCACTTTGAGGTTAAGCAATCCCTGTTATTCAATAACATTTGTTTATTTTTTTTAATAATAACACATATCATTATTATCAAACTTCAAAAAAACTCACAAATGCAGTTTTATAACATTTAATTAATTTTGAGAAAGCATATATGATTTGGTTTCATTTGGACTGGATAAATTCTAAATTATCTTTAGTTAACAATATATTTTTGAGATTCTAATATATGTATATGCATTTTATCTTCACATTATTCTTTTGAAATTCTATGCAAAAGTTTATAGTAAGTAAGCTAATATTTTTCATCAAAAATTTTATATGCAGAAAATTCTCAATGCTCAGAATATAGAGTATTCTGTTTAATAGTATCAACTATGCAAATCAAGATAGCATTTTTCTAAAATTAGTATTAAACTTATGCTGAAAAGAATTTCACAAAGACTCATCAGATACGTGTGAGAGTTTTGGAGCAGCTTGGTGTGAGAATCATGACATCAACTGGCCTTAAACAGTGTGTGTGGAGGCAAGTCATTTAAAGGTATTGCCAATAGGAATCTACAGAGAACAATTTTCCTGTATTTAGTTGGCTGAACAAAAAGAATATAGCATCACAGAGTATCATTTAATGCACAACAGTTATTTTCAAATAAAACTTTTATTGCCATCTGTAAAAAAATGTTAACTTTTTAATATGGTTGGAGAAGTAAATCATTTTTATGAGCTGCTGTGTTTTATCTAGCATCAGCTTTAGAGACTCCTCTGTCCTTAGCACTTCTGTAAACAGTAACAGCAATGATAATGAAACCCCCAAGATATGCTAGTGTTGAAATATCATCCAAATTACACTTGTGCTCAATGCGTCAGTTTTTCGCTCAATGCGTCAGTTTTTCCCTCAATGTCTGAGTTGGAAAAGTACATTTAACTCTTTCTTGTCATGTTAACATGACTGGGAATGGGCCCTTGCATCCTGGAATGTGATAGTACCTTCAGAAAATACTGAGGTATTAGTCAGATTGAGGCCCGGTTTACAATGAAGTATGCATGTACAGAGACAATTACATGGAGTAGAGAGGGTAAAGAAATAGAATCAGTGTTTTGGGCAGTAAAAAGAACGTGGACTCTGGACTGTATAGACCAGGATTAAACCATCATTTGACTATAACAACTTGTGTGCACTTGGGCAAGTTACTTAGCAACTTCAAGTTTGCTCATGTATGAAATAGAGATCATGATAATATTCACATGGTTACTGTGAGGTTTAGAGAAACAGTGTCTGTCAGTAACTGCAGCAGTTACTGAGGAGGTCTTAATAAATGTTAGTTGAATATAAATGTCTATTGCTTGTATTCTCACAAAGCTTAACTTAGTTTAATGTCACTGAAAGAAAAAATCTGTGTAAAGAAGATAGGATATTTTCTAGTGTGAAATTTTTTATGGGCATCCTTTATGTCCACAGAAATAAAGTCAGTACCAGGAAAATTAATTTCACACATTTTAGCCTTCTGCAAATGCCTCTTGTTGCCAGATCACTTTAGCCGGTATCACTTAACCTCAAGGTGAAAATGAATGTAGCAACAGTGAGAAACAGTTGTTAAATTTATTACAATAGCCAAGCTATCAAATTAAACATGTTATTTATAGTATTTCTAATTGTCAACCTAATTTATGTATTAATTTTTCAGGATAGCATGTGCAGAAATTTAATCAGCCATTCATTATTTCCATGGAGGTTTAGTGGTTCTATTCTGGCATAGAATTCAGGCATCGGACTCTCTTCTGCCTTCTCTGGCAGAGTCCACATGCACAGCAGCAGAATTTGCAGAAAAGTTGAAATTGCTATGAGCTGCCCATTTTCATTTGTTACACAACACTAAACAATAGAACTAAATTAGTGGTTGGTTTTCACGGGATTAACTAAACTCTGTTGTTAGGAACATAAAGGAATGGGCATGATCAAACTGGATGAATCATATTTGTTGGTTATTTAAATAAAAATGAGTTCTAGAGAAAAAAAGATTATAAAATTGTGCTGAATTATTAGTAATTGGTTTTTTATGTTGTTTGTTAATTCCACACATGCCTTATATTGTATTTTAGATTCGCCTTATTTTCATTTTAATCCCTGAGGTTTCCAAAGACTTTTTGTAATGACTCTCTTAACCTAGAATTCAAGTTGTTGCCTAAGTATTGATGGACTTCTGGACAACTACCTTCAACATGGTTGCAGTATTCCAATTTTATTACCCTGGGTAATATAGCTTTGGATGATATAAATTGGAAATTTCCACATAACATCTGTACTTTTTCATGAGTCATCATCAGCAATCCTCAGCAGTCCTAAAACAGCTTCTGGTACATACTAAGAGTTCCATAAATATTCATTCAATGAATGAATGAGTCAATCAATCACAAATGAGAACTTTTCCCATTTTCCTGAGATGTTTAGAATTTCTTCATTATGCCATCCTAACCTTTCATTCATGATCTCAGTTTCTGACTTTGCATAACTGAAGAACTATCTGGGGATAACTCAGTACTTAACTTTTGGTCACTAATATACGTGCATCAAAATGAGGCCAAGTGACCATTTTCCCCCAACATTCTTTAATGACAATATTCAAACATACAGTAATGTTGAGAGAATTGTATAGTAAACAATCAAATACCACCTAGATTCCACAATTAATATTTTATGTATTTGCTTTATTGTTTCTCCATCAGCCTTTTTTATCATATGCACGTCAAAGTAAATTGCAATCATCAGTATTCTCCACCCTTAACATATCATATCAGGCACATCATTTAATAGAGTTCAATATTTGTTGACAGATTTTGGGAGGATTTTTTTTAGGTGAAATTTACATGCCATGAAATGTACAAATCCTAAGTGCTCCATTTGCCAAGTTTTGACAAATGCCTATAGAAGACGCCTTAAACTAAATATACGACATCTTCATCCCCTGAAAGTTCCCTCGTGTCCCTTCCCAGTCAGCCCCTGTCCCCACCCCCACAGGCAACCGGCATTCTGATGTTTTCCATCATAGGTTAGTTCCAAGCAACCGGTTATTAGCAAATGTTTTAATGCTCATTAAAAAAAAAAAAAGTTTGGGTTTAGCCACATGCATAGGTACCCTGTTCAAGGTTGAATGAGCAATTCATTTTTCATTTTCACATCAGTATAATTTTCTAAGGCTGTTATTTCTGCTTCTCTTCCATTGGCTCCCTACCTTTCTCCCTAATAGTCCAACCATTTTTTTTAAATTCCTTTTTTGTAGTTACAAATAAGCTAAGAGAGGAGGAAACTGTCCTTGGTAAGTTCAATAAACATCATTTCGGAAACAAATTCAGTCAGCATTTATTAAGGGCTTATGTTGTACCAATTACTGGGCTAGACATAGAGGGTACCAAGATGAATAAAACATGCAGAAATCACAGTATGGGAGACTGACACATAAACCAGTAATTATTAATCATTCATTTACTGTGTTAAAAAAATATTTACTGAGCTTCTCCGATGTGCCAGGCAATGGGAATACAGCCCCGAACAAGATAGATATGGTTCCTGCCCTGAGGAGCTTCAGTCCAGAGTTGAAGGCAATCCTTAGTGGTTATTAGTGATTCGAATATTATGAATCACAAGTGCAGAGTGGTACAGGAGTGTATAGCGAGCAGACATAACTTAGACCTTCTGGGGATATGTAGGTAGTCAGAGAAGGCCTTCTGGAAGAAGTTGCCTTTAAGCTGATATCTAAAGAAGAAGCAGGAGTGAGTTAGGGTAAAGGGGCTATGCAGGAGTTAGATTACAGGCATGTGCAAACAGCATGAGAAAACGCATGGCACATCGGAAAATTGGAAATAGAGCATAGAGAGCAAGGAGGAAAGTGACAAAAGTGAAGGCGGAAGAATCCAGTAGTTTCTTATAACACTTGGCATGAAAAGGCAAGAATATTTGATATGAAGAGCCACCATTTTCACTCTTCACACCCAGGATAAATTTTTGACTTACTAGATTAGCTTTTGTGTAATCTAGAATTGGTTGTGCTATTGTTTCAGAAAGAAGCAGTTCTAAGAGCAAGAGTTAGGAGTCCTAAAGATAAGGAATATAACGACAAGATTTTGGTTTAATCAGGCTTGTTAAAATATGCAGTTCTGTCTGGTCTAGAATGCTGAGAGCAAACCTAAAAGGGATCACAAGGATTCTTTGACCAAAGGCCTGAATTTAGCCTTCTCCTTCAGAGGCCAAAATCAACCCAGGGCGTGCTACCTCGATAGCCAGACTTGTTAGCAGGCCTTCCCTGAGTAGTTAGTTGAGCAATTTAAAAATAACTAAATATGGCTGAATTCTTACCTTCATATCATGCAGATTTTCTTGCATTATTTAGTACCCTGTCATAAATTAAGTTCCCATAACAAAAATAATAGTCCAATCTAAGAATTGCTGTGAGAATTAAAAAATACCTTAAATGCAACATTTTGTTCAACCCAGAGAAGATTATATAGGAAAAAATCCCCAATGATTTAGCGGCTTCATTGAATTGCATGTTATGGCTGATAAAAATCTCCTTTTCGTAAATTTAATTTTAATTACATCAGTCAATTGGGCTCCACACAGATATTTACTTTCCATATAATGGATTTTTAAGGGAAAATGTTCCATGAAAGCATTGAGTGTTGAATATTTTATTTGAAAGCAAATGCTAAAAGTATTTTTATAACGCTCAGTATTGATACTTTAGGAAAAAGTAAAGTGAAAACATCCTTTAATGGATTAAAAGGAAATCTTTACAGCCTTAACTGTGAGTAGTCTTTATAAGTTCACACTAATAATAATATATTATTTATAAATTCATTAGAGTTAGAGGATAACTTTACTAAAACTGTTTTCTTCTATGTAAAACTGCTTTTGCTGTTTTCCTCTGTATAAAACTCTGTTAATGTTCTTCATATGCTGTGATATGACTCAGATAACTCACCTTTTTTGTGATGAGATCAGATAAACATTCATTAATATATAATGATCAAGGTATTTAAGCTTATCTCAAAACATAACACACCGTCTACCATATACCTTTGGTATAGGACGCATCTTAAACTCTCTTCTAGAATTATGTCATTTCTTGAAAACATGGGAAATGTCTGAATGTGCACAGACTCCTAAATACTGAAGCACTTCAAACTGAGGATCAATTTGACTGGGTTAATTACCTGAGCAGGAGCACACAGCATTAATTTTTTAAAATGTTGCTAAAGATCAGATATAACTATCTTCAAATATTTCAAAGGGAATACATTTGTACATACCTTAGTACATTGGATGACTTCTCCCTGGAGCTGGATCTGTGAGGTGCATTCCCTTAGAAGATGCATTGCCAGTGCCAAATATTTATGCAGAGAACTGAGGCCAGTAAGCCTTACCTTGCTCACCTCCTGCCCTAAGCTCCCATCCAAGCAGGTGTCAGGACAATAAGGTATCCTGACATACATGAAGATCCAAACTGCGTTCTCTAAAATATCTATGCATATTAAGCAGATTAAATCTATTTCTGAACATGTTTTTTTTCAAATGGCCAGTTGATACTGGTCAGTGTCTAATCAGTTGTCAGTAGGCTAGCTCTGGGACTAATGTTAACTCTGACTCTTTCAACAAAACGGTTTCTTTGAAGAAGTCAATATTTGTTGTTTTATTTTCCTCAATTTCCATATGGATCTATAAGTCAAAATTCAATCAAAATCTCTCTGTCTCTCTTTATATATCTATATCTCTCTATATATAGATATCTGTAACCATTAACTTTTAACATAAGATGCTTTCTTGATTATTAGATATTTCTATCAATGTTTCTTTGCTCCTTAGATGTTAATATATATTTGCTAATTTAATTCATTAGTGGTATCTCATGAATTGATGTTTGCTTCTAAAAGCAGTCATTAATGGCAACTATTATAATACTTATTTGATGTCTTCATGAAGATTTATGGTCTTCCTATTTGCCAATTGTTAATGAACATCAACTATGATATGTAAAAGTTTATCACTTTGATATTTCATAAGTTGTCAAAATGGATTAAGTACCTTCCTCTCCAGCTGTGTGTGTACAGTATTAATTCCCTTTAGTACATATCTCTTATATATTTGTACATTTAGTTTATTTTGTAACCAGATAGTAGATTGTATGTTTATTTGTATTCATAGTTTCTAGTGAAAGAAATTTATGTGAAGAACGAGTATTTGCTTTTATTAACAATGTTAAGGATTTAAAGTGCTTTCTTATTAATGTGGAAGACACTTCATCTATTATTATTTCCACCAGCTGTTGCAAACCATGTATTATTGGATATACTCAACAAATGTTAGGTCTGGAACACTGTATTTTAAAAAAGAGAGATTTGGACTTCAGAAAACCAGAGGAGGCCTGTCGGTGAACATTCTTCTGTATTTTAAACTGATCAAATGCACAGTTAAGAACTACAGATAAATGTCAGAAGACAGGCCACAAGAGTTGCACAAGTCATAAGAAGTCTTTCATTCCCCTTTACACCTTTACAGAAAGCAAGGCTCTTTGAGTTGTCAGGTGAGGGAAAGTAATGGAAAGAAACTGCAGAATTGATGCAATGAGACAGGCGTGAGAACTTCCAATTTTGTTGTAACAAACAATCTCTAATGTCCCCAGGGCTTCCACACAGCAGTGGAAGAGGGCATACACAACAGTTTGGGAATTAGTGTTATGCCCTTGACAGTTTGGTCTTCAGTGTACCACTAACGGGCAGGGATGTTAGGCTATTTCAGAGGAATCCTTAGTACTAAAGACTACAATACAACCTAGGATGGAAATTTTAGGACTGTCTGCTTTTATAGGACCCACACCCTCCCTCAAGCCCAAGCACTCATTCCCTGCTCCTAGAGGACTCATTTCATCCTGACTTTACATAAGAACGAGCTGTAACCAGGGTATAAGCTCTCTTCACCTCATACATGGATTACTACAGCTATTTCCAAGCGATTCTTTCTATTCCAGTGTCTTTGTCAAATCTGCCATATGAAATATTTCCCTTTGTACCTTTCCATAATATCACATTTATCATGTCATCACTGCCCACTTCATTAGATCCAGACTCCTCATTTCCAAGACCCTCAGTCATTTGGTCCCAGCACCCTAACTTGTTTTCCCTGTTCCATTAGGAAGTGTTCTTCACTGACCCTGCTATAATAAGCCCCAGGACTTTTTCTGCATCAAGAAAGTTCTCTTTTCTACCCTACTCTTTCTGAATTCTACTAATTTTCAAGTCATAGCTCCCTTAAAATCTTCCCCAACTTGGACCTCAAAATTAGTCTTGTGTCTGGAATGTACTCCGTTCAGTTTAATATGGAATCATTTTCTGTTTTCTACAGGTGCCTTAGCTTTGATTCTAAAAAAGAAGTATCTTTGCTTTGGGTACCATGCAGTGTTTCCTTTGATTCCCTGACACCAAGCAGAGTGCTGGGTACATAGTGGAGTTGGGGCAAATGGATGACTGGCTGATTGATAAATTTCTCTAAAGCAGACAGGTCAGCCAGGTGCAGGTAGAACACTGTCAGTGAAGGGAGCGCTGCATTTCAGACATGGTGTGAAAGATGTTTTTCTTTTATTATGAAATGTATGATGAATTGCTTTTGTTCTGTATGTACCTCTATATGTAATATTTTCCTTCCCATTTGATTATGAGAAAGAATTGCCATTCACCCCTCAATTTCCAGCACACAGAGAAACCTCAAAAGATTTGACTTATAAGAATGAATTATAATATAACCCCCATATATTGTACTGGAATAAAACTGCATTACTTGATGTTCCTCAAATACATCATGCAGTTTTTAATCCTTCATTTTGCTCATGCTGCTACCTCGTCAAGAAGATATTTCCTCTTTTCTACCTCGGAAAATCTTGTCTGTATTTCAAGTCCTAAGTTAATTGTCATCCTCTCTGTTAAACTCTCCCTGATCATCAAACAAAATTAAGTATTCTCTCTGTGCTTAAGTAGCATTTTTTTTATATCTCTATTCTAGAACTTACTATGCATTACTGGGAATTCCATTTTTAGCTGACTGCTGTCTGGCCCAAAAATATTATGAGTGTCAAGGGTAGGGCTGCACTTTGTGTGTCTTTTATTTTGAAAGAAACCCTACAGTAACCTATAAATTTTAATGTGGCATTCCCTTGTTGAGAACTACATGTGCATGAAGTCATATTAGTAGAGTGTGAAATTCAAATGATATATTATTTGAATGAGTAGATCTGAGCGATGCCACATATAGTTCTTACTGAGTGTTCTTTAAATAGACTTTAATGTGAAAGGAAGAGGATAATTAGAGATGAATTATGCTAATTTGAAGAAATTTATTCTTCTCAAAATTACAAAGAAACTGAAAATTCTAAAGTCACCAATTTTGCAGTAACTTCATTTACTGTGAATCATTTTGTAATAAATATGAACTATTTTTGAAAAAAATGTTTTGTTATAATGAAGCACAAAGAAGTATCTAAGGTTTTTTTTGACATTCATATCTGCCTCTTCTCTTCACTTATCTTTTTCAGCTATATAACTATTTGAGTTTTAATTTAAACACATATTTTTAATTTTTAGAAGTATTGTTAGGTTCTTTTTCGAATCTGCTTTATTGTTTTTCTTGGTTTCTTATTTCTATTGTTTTGTTCAGTGCCTTCTTTTATTCCTTTAAAAAAATTGTTTTGTATTCCAGATAATTCCATGGTTCTTGTGTGCATCTGTTTCAGCTGTTTGTTTCATCTGGTTCTCACTCATGGTGCCTTATTTCCCTGTGTTTATTGATTTGTGTGGGGAGGAGGAAAGCTTAATATTCTTTGGAAATTTTAATTTGCAGAAATACATTAAGGCATTGTTAGAAAGTATGCTTCTCATGTATCAGGAGGCACTACCAAAAATGACTATTTTTGAATATATATAAATTATAGGCTTGAGATTTGCCCAGCCTTAATAGGGTGAATTTGCACTGCTAACCTACAAGAGATCCAGCTTGTGATTACAAATATCAAGGAGATTGTTTTTTCCTTTCACTTAATGCAAATGTTACGGCAGCAAGTTTTCTTGCTGATGAAGATTTATTTCTGATTCACCCTCATAGTAAAGATATAGCTCTTTAGGGTCACAGCCTTTTGCAAGGTTTTTCTGTTAGACTCATCACTTTGAGTGGGGCTTTATGCTTTATCTCCAATCTACTGTGCACCCACAGAAGACAAAATCAACACTAGAGATCACCTGGGTTTAACAGAAAATAACTGAAAGCTGGCTTCAGAGATTCCTTATTTTCTGAGATTTTTGTTTTCACTGTACTTTGGGCCTCTGTGCATTACTTAGTTTTATTCAAGCTATGTGACACATTTTAAAAATATATATCTTAAAATATTTTGTGCCATATTTTAGTTATTTTAGGATGATATTTGCACAGGTTTCTTTCCTCAATATTACCAGAAATGAGTCTAGCATTATTACCTTTTCTAATTTACTCTTTTCTAAAATGTATCAAAGTTTAGAATAATACAGTTAGTGAATTCCTACTGGAAACTTTTGAGAGTATTTTGACAAACTGATGATTTTAAAAATAAAGAAATTTATAGTTTAACTAGCGGTTCTCCCTAAAGCTTTGAAAATAACTAGAAAATTTAGTCATTTTAAGGAATACAACATGAGACAAGATATCATGATTGTTATAACTACTTTACTATTAATCTTTCAGTACAGAGAATTATCATAAATAAAAATTATGTAATAAATGTTTGATCTCCATGTTGTTTAATAGAATTGCAAGCATTTATTGAGCATTTACCATATGACAGGTGTTGTTTAAGACTGGATTTAATCCTCACAACCACCTCATAAGGTTGTTACTGGTAATTTCAATTCTATGCAACAAATGAATAAAAAAATTGAGACTCAGAAAGATTTAGTAATTTGTCTGATATCACACAGTTAGTAAGTGAAAGAGTTGGGATTCAGACCTAGGGAGTTTGGGTCCTGAACCACATGTAGTCCCTGCACTGTCTTCTCTCTTCGATACCAGCTTAGCAGGTAAAGAGCAAGATTGGCCAAGGTGTGCTTCACCTGTTAAATAATGATGCTCAAAAAGTGCAAAATGTGCTGGGATTTTGACAGGGAATGCGTTGGATCTGTACATCAGTTTAAAGAATCTCAAGCCTGTAACTGGTAAGGATTTCCCTTCTGACAATATTGAGTCTTCCAGTCCATGAAGATGAGATCTCTCTCCCTTTAGCTCTTCCTTTTCTCAGCAAGGTTTTATAGTTTATAATCTATGTCTTACATTTCTTTTGTTAAATATATTTTTCGGTGTTTGGTTAATTTATTGCTATTGTAAATGCAGTTGTTTTTTAATTTTATTTTTGGATTGTTGTATTATGCAATACCATTAATTTTATATAGTGTATTCAACAACCTTGCTGAACTGGTTTATTAGTTATTGTATTTTTTCTCTGGATTCCTCAGGATTTTCTACATACAAAATCTTGTCATCAGAGAATAAAAATGGTTTTATTTTTTTCCTTGCCAATCAAGATGCCTTACTTTTTAATTTTTTTTTTAACTCCACTAACTAGAACTTCCAGTAAAATATTGAAAAGAAGTGACAAGAAAGTGTTCTGATCATAGGTAGAAAACCTTTAGTCTTACACCATGAAGCATGGTTCTAAACTGTAGGATTTTGTGTACATGCCCTTCATCAGGGTGAAGAAGTTCCTTTCTGTTTCCTGTGGCTGAGTTTTTAATCCTGAATGGGTTTAGACTTTATCAAATTTTTTTTCTGCATCTATAGATTGATCACATGGTTATGTCCTCTGTTAATATGGCATATTACATTACTTTATTTTCAAATGTTGGATCTTTCATTCTTGTAATGAATCCCATTTGGTCATGGTATAGATGTTACTGGACTCGTTTTGCTAGTATTTTGTTAAGAATTTTTGCACCTGTGTTCATTGGATATATGTTATTCTGTAGTTTTTGTTTTGTGCTTTTTCTTTTGATGCCTTTGTCTGGCTTTGAGTTTCGGATAATACAGATATAAAGAATGAGTTGAGAATTGTTCCTTCTCAATTTTCTGAAAATATAAAAAATTGTTTCTTCTTTGAATATTGATATAATTTACTAGTTAAATACTCTGGGCTAGCGATTTTCTTTGTGGGAAGATTTTAAATAATTCATTTCTTCTATTTGTTAGAGATCTCTTAAGATTTTCTTTTCCTTCCTGAGTCAGTTACAGTAATTTGTGTGTTTTTAGAATTTGTCATATCATCCAGGTTTTCTAATTTGTTAGAAATAAAGTTACTGTTCATAGTACATCTTAATTATTTTTTTAACTTCTGTAATATCAGCACACTACGTGGTTCCTCTTTTATTTCTAATTCTTATCATTGGTCTTCTCTCTTATTTTCTTGGTAAACCTAGCTGAATGTTTGTAAATTTTATGGATCATTTAAAGAACCAACTTTTGACTTTATTCTCTGTGTTTTTTCGCCCTGTTTTCTATTTTATTGATTTCTATTCCAATCTTTATTTCCTTCTTTTAGCTTACTTTGGGTTGAGTTTGCTTTTCTAGTTTCATAAGGTTTCAGAATCCTAAGTTACTGATTTGAGACCTTTCATTTCTGCTATGGATGTTTAAAGATACAGATTTCTATCTAACCACTGCTTTAGTTGCATTTTATAACTTTTGACATGTGCTTTCATAATTCAAAACATCTTCTGTTTCTTTTTGCGTATTGTTCTCTGATGCATGAATTGTTTGAAGTGTATTGTTGTTTCCATATATCTAAGGATTTCCCAAAATTCTTTGTATTGATTGCTGATTCCATTATAGTTGGAGATCATACTTGTTATGATTTCAATATTGTTAAATGTAGAAGAATTGGTCTAGCAAATGACCTATCATAGGAGTCCTAGAAAAGAATGTGTGTGTCGCTATCTTTGGGTGAATTGTTTTATAAATGTTAGTTAGGTCTAGTTGTTTGATAGTGTTGTTCAAGTCTTCTATTTCCATTTCGATTTTGTTTAGTAATTTCATCAATTACTGAGTAGGCTGTAGAAATCACCAGCTGTTGTTAGAATATCTTCTTTTCCTTCTGTCAATTTTTGCCTTATATATTTTGGACCTCTGTTTATTAGTATATATATATTTGTTATATCATGGCTCTTTTTTCTCTAGTAATGTTTCTTAAAAACTATGTTGTCTGATATATATCCATTTGCTTTTGGTTACTGTTTGCATGTTATCTTTTTCTATTCTTTTACTTTCAACTTATTTGTATTTTTAAATCTAAAGTGTCACATATAGACAGCATATAGTTGAGTATTGTTTCATTATCTGCTCTGACAATCTCTTCTTTTCCATATGAGTGTTTATTCCATTCTTACTTAAAGTAATTATTGCTTGGTTGTATTTCTGCCTTTTTGCTATTTCCTCTCTGCATATCTCATGTCATTTTCTTCATTTGTTCCCACATTCTCTTCTTTGTTAAATAGATATTTTAGTGTATCAGTTTAATTTTCATTTTCTGTGTTTAGTTTTTTTTGTTTTTTTTTTTTAGTGTTCTAGAGATTACAAAATATATCTTAATTGATTACACTTTAGATGAATACTAACTTAATTCTGGTAAGACATAATACTTTCTACCACTGTAGCTCCAGTTTCTCCCTCCTCCTTTGTGTTGTTGTTGTCATATGTTATATATGTACCCGTGTGTGTTAAAACACAAAAATGTAATGTTGTAATTATTGCTCTATACAATCTTATGTTTTTTCAAGGAGAGTATGTGATCACGTTGATATATATCAGATTTTCAGAACTTATTCATCTTGTATCACTGAAACTTTGCACCATTTGACCAACATCTTCCCACTTTCTCCTTTCTCTAGCCCCTGGCAACCACTATTTTACTTTCTACTTCTATTAGTTTAACTATTTTGGATTCTACATATAAGTGAAATCATATAGTAATTGTCTTTCTGTGTTGGCTTATTTCATTTAGCATAATATCCTCTAGGTCTTTTTTTACATAGCTTTGTTAGATATAGAATTCTTAGTTGTTGTTGCTGTTGTTGTTTTTCAGTACTTTCTATTGCCTTCTGTCTTCCATTCCTTATGAGGAGAATTCAGCCATTAATTGTACTGTTCCTTGATGTTTGATGAGTCATTTTCCTTTTGCTACTTTCAAGATTTTTTTTCCTTTGGTTTCAACTCTTTGACTATATATCTAAGTGTGGATCTCTTAGTGTTTATCCTACTCAGGTCTTTTGAACTTTTTGAATATGTAGGTTAATGTTTTCCATTAAATTTGGGACATTTGGCAATTATTTCTTCAAAATATTTTTCTTCTTTCTGTTTCTCCTCTCTTTCTGGGACTCCTCTTACATATGTATCACTACAATTAACGTCCCACAGGTTTCTGGAAACGTGTTTATTTTTCTTTGATCTTAAAACATAGTTTCCTTAAGTTCTTTGAATATGTTTATAATAGTTGTTTTGAGGTCTTTGTCAGCTAAATCCAACATATGAACTCATGCAGGACCTGTTTCTATTGACTACTTATTTATCCTGAATATGTGTCTGTTAGTCTATTTCTTTGTGTATTTCATAATTTTTGTTGAAAACTGATTTTTACCTCTGAGTGCTCTTTTTAAATTTGTTTGTTTTGTTTTTTGCTTTGTTTAGTAACTTGTATGCACTAAGTCTATGGAATCAGTTTTCCATTGTGTGGGCTGCTAATGCCTCTGCCCAGTCATTTGATGATGATGATAATGACGATGCCTGGCTTCCTAGGGGTCACCCACTTGTCTGCAAATCTTGGTGTTAGTCAGTGATTTGTCAGAATTTCTTTCCAAATTTTCAAGGCAGTAAGGCTTCCACTGTCTGCAAGTGGGTTGTGCATATTGGGGAACACATGCAAAATTTAGCCAGTGTTTAAATCTGTCCCAGCTTTTACTGTTCACTAGGCCTTTTCTTGTGTCTATGGGTAGCCTTCCCATCAGCCAAAATTTTGCAGAGAGCTTATCAAGGCTCTTGATAGCTTTTTGAATATGGATGAAGCCACAGGCCACTCAAGTCACTGGGCTTCCCATTTTTCTACCTTTGAGATCACTGCTGCTACCAGCAACACTGATGGGCCTGGAGTCTTCCCTTGCTCAGCTTCAAATCAAGCAAGTCCTCTCTGGCAATGAAATCATTGATGTTCACAGCTTGGCCTTCTCAGAAATGGGGTGGGCAGAGAAGTCCCAGGCAAGAATCCCATAGACTCCATTGTTCTTACCCAAATTTCTCATGAAAAATCACTTCCTGGTTTGGTTTGTGCCTTTGGTCTTTCATTGATTAAAATGCTTATTTTGACAATTTCCTTTTCCAATTTTATTATTGCTTATTGGGAAGAGGATCTGCTAAGCTCCTTACTCTGCCATGCCCTGTCATGTATTTTGTAACATTACCCAGATTCACACATGACTATTAATGCCATCAACATAGTCAACTATTACTTGAAAATGACATTGGATTTTGACTTATGTTAGCTTTATGGTGACAAATTAATTCTTTAGTTGGGTTTAATTAATATTTTCCTTCTAATAACATCCGTTTGCTCATTCCTTTATTGAGTACTAACTTTGTGCTGGTGTCTGCTCTGATTTCTGTGCTGCATTTGACTGGGACTCAGAAGGGTAGGAGTCTGCTAAGCAAAGGTGATGCAGTCAATAGGGAATTCTCAGCATGGAAAGCAGTATGAGTAAAGACATGGTTCAGGTTCAAGTCATATCTGAAAACTACTCTGGAGGGTACATGGGGAAGAGCAGGAGAAGACAGACCTTAGCTAGAAGACACATGTACCAAACATTCTGGCCTTTATCCTCTGGGCCACAAGATGCCAGCCAAGGTCTTTAATGAGCAATTTAGTTTCACTTTCGTTTTGTCTTGGGATTTATCTCCAGCAGCTCTGGGGAACATAATACTGCAATGAGGAGAAACAGAACTGCCCAAATAGGAGACTTTTGGACTCTCAGGGCTGAGAGATGGTAAGAGTAAAAATAGAGAGTGGCCAAATTGACAGGATTTGGCAATATTAAAATAAGGATGGGTGAGTGTGGCTGGTTGGGCACAGAGGACTTAGAGGGCATACAGAGGAGAAAGCCTCTGGGAAGCCACCAAACGAGAAATCAACCAAAAACAATAAAAGCCAGATAGGATGTCCAGATGAATCACTGGCTAAGGGGCCAGATAAGGGGGAATCCAGACAAGAGCAAGTGTAGAGACCTGGAGACCAAACTGGAACAACAGTTGCAGTAGAGGTTGTGTGGTGGGTAGATCCTAAGTAAATTTTCTGACTGGCCAAGGAGGAAATGACTTAATCTAATGTCCACGGCCTGAAGTTTCGGTAAGGTAGAGGCAGTAAGAGGTTCCAATCCAACATGGTCATTTTGGCACTCGTATTTGTAACAAAAATTTAGAATTAATCTGAACTTTTCTTGAAGTAGGATAATGGTATTAATAACTCTCCCCCAACTAATGTTCTTCCTGTGGGTAACTCTGAAACTGCACAGAGACCTTCATTAACTCTGAAATCATTGAGGAATTATTTAGAAAGCAACTCTTTAAAAACACAATAGCTCTGCCAAAGTGTTAATGCACCTTTTCTCAGAGCATTTGGGCAGGCACAAATGGATGCTGTGACTATGTATAAAGGGTAAATGATGACATCCCTTGTCTCTGATCCACACTTAATTTTAAGAGGTCCCTGTTTATGTGTGACATTCTGTGACTTAATTTTTCCTGTTCATGACATCCTAATGTTTTTTAATTGACAACATCCAGATTTGCTGTTAGTATGAATCAGGCTTTTTATTATAATGAAGTCAGCTTATCTGTCACCCTTCTTAATTAACCCATTCAACCCTAATTGCTTTTCCATTTCCAGAGCCTGTCATCATCTAGTAATACAAATGTAGGAAAATCTGAGTCATTTTTGAAATATAAGTAATAACACAGAATGCCTGTCAGATATGTGAAAAGGCTCCCTTCATATCTTTAGAAAGGTTCAACATAACTTAGTAAAAGGTATTAGTATTCTGCCAGAAACACAGAAACCAGAAATGAAATCAATATTTCAGTTTTCACTCAACTCATGAAACTACGTTTCTAAACCTCATGGTTTTATTTCTCAGAATTCCATAGTCTTGATTCTGTATCTATCCACGGACAAATTGTAATGTAGGAAGCCTTTCTGTTTCTGGAGATAATTGCAGAGATGCATTGCCTGTCGGCTTATTTTTGTCACTGGTGCCTGTGTGGGTTTTTGCATTCACTCATTCCTTAATTGAGTGCAACTGTAATCACTGAGGATGCAGCAGTGAATGAGACAAAAGGAGGACGTGACTCCCTTTGAGCTCACATTGCAGTGGAGAAGACAGATAGTAAACAAATAAATACCAACAATAGCGATGAATAACATGCAAAGAATTTAAAGAAAGTGATGTAATGTAGAGTGGTGCTGTAGATGGGGTTCTCAGAGAAGAGCTCTCTGAGGAGGTGGCATTCAGGCTGTCACTTTAATGACAGGAAATGTCACGAGATGATCACAGGACTAAGCATTCCAGGAGGAAGTCACAGCTAGAGCAAAGGCTACAGTGGGAGTGTAACCCAGAACCAAATGAATGCCAGTGCTGCTGGAGAGACAGGAACTGGAAAAGTGGTACGAAATGAGCTCAGGGAGAGGGAGAACATTCAAGGAAAGGAGTGTGGACTTCATTCCAAGATCCATGAATTGCTGCTAGAGTATTTTAAACAAGATAGTGATGTGATCTGATTTACATTTTTAAAAGATCTGTGGCTGCTCTGTGGAAAATGGACCAAAAGGGGCAAGTATGCAAACAAAGAAATGGAGTCCAGATGAGAGATGAGTTTGGCTTGCACCAGAGGTGTAGAGAAGTAGATTAATTCAGAATTTTTTTAGAACTCGGTGGTGAGTGGGTATAGCTCAGTGGTAGAGTATTTGCAGAAATAGGTGGTGGGTTGGCTATTGAAGGGTATATTATAGAAGGGGACAGATACATCAAAGATAATTCAGATATTTTTGTTTCATAAATGTTAGGACTTCAACATCCTTTAACCATTTTGTGAAGTTACTGCATTCGTCATTTTCAAAGGTCAATTTTTTTGCACAGTTACGTGTTTTTCATGGTTAGAGCAAACTATGACATGTGGCTCTCGGTTCAAATCTGGATTCTCCAACTTAGTTGTCATATGATCCCGGGCAAGCCTCTTCTCTATATTTCAGTTTTCTCTCATGAAAAATAAGGAATAATAATTATACCTATTTCATATAACTGTCGGAATTGACTAAGAAGATAACACTTGTAGAAATACTTAGCTCACTATTAGACTACACAGTAAGTACTCAGTAAATGTTAGTAATTAGATACTATAGTTCTGTCTTATCCTCCTTACTACTGAATGTTCAGGTCTCAGTACCTAGTAATAAGAGTCACAGTAACATTTTTAGGAAACATTATTTCTGCTCCTTATATCATTTTATAATTTTTTAGTATATTATTTTGATGCTTTTTTTAGAATATCTTAATAATCTTTGTTTAATATATTCCAACTTCCATACCTGCTAGTATTTGTTTATTTGTAAAGTGACATTTTTGTTATTTGGGTTTAAACATCTGTAGGCTTTTAGAGAGAGTGATCAAATACTATCAGCTTTATTGTGACATTAGTGTTTTCAACCCTTAAAATGAGGCAAGGGGAGATGGACATCTGATCCCAAGATTGTAGGAGTTATATAAAATCATATAAAAGCTTAACATACTGCCTCCACCAGTGCCATAACAGCACATGGGTGCTGCTCGAATGTACCACTCGTGTGCTTGGTCATCTCGCTCTCCTTTTCAACACAGGTCCATGTTGGATCTATAGTGGGAAAAGATACTATTTGTTTGGATCACGGATAATCTAGAAGACCTTGTATTGAAGACCTTTGGTTTCCATGTAAACACTGGTTCCTGTCACTCTGTTAGGCTGCAGCTGCATTTCAGATTCTCGAGACTGGTTATTTGAATCTCAAAATAGACTTGAGAACAGTAGGAAAATAAAGTGGGTCAACACAGCATATGGTTGAATTTACATGGACAGATGTGCTTGAGAATAATAAGGAAATTCTTTTAAATTGGTTCCTTAGTTATAAATGTGGTATGAAAATGTTTCATAGTTATGGTTTGGATTGAGGTATGTTAAACAAATGGTATTTTTTGTAAGTTAACACATTAACCTAATTTTTTTTTTTTTTAAGCGAGGCAACCCTTGGTTGACCTCACAGATTGCAAGGACCTTGTCAGCTTAAGATCCGTTAGTTAGTTAGTTAGTTAGTTAGTTAGTTAGTTAGTTAGTTAGTTTTTATACCTACAGCACCTGGTCTTCCTAGGTGATCTCCCATGCAAGTACTAACCAGGCTCGACCCTGCTTAGTTTCCGAGATCAGATGAGATTAGGTTTGTTCAGGGTAGCATGGCCATAGACAATTAACCTAATTTTTTAAAGCTCTGTTTCTCATCTCTTACTAAAGTTAGTTTGGCAAGGAACAGCCACTCTTTGCTGTAAGAATCTTATAGTGTCATCATTGATACAAAGCATTGTCCAGCATAGGTGAATCCCTTTCTGTGCAAAACATTTAACATTAAATACATGCATAATCTATGGTTTTGGTTTCAGGTTCTCTGTTTCTTCTTATATTTTTAATGACATGGAAAATAAAATATTTTTAAAAATTAAAAAATGTAGTATGGCACTCATAAAATAATTCCCTTCTCTGATATAACAGAAAGTCCAGGTGGAAGATCTTAAACTCCGTTAACCCGCTGGCCAATCAAATCTACAGTGTGTGGAATCTGCTAGTTTGGGGTGTTTGCACCACAGTTTGCCTCTCCTAGTTGTTGTGCTGATTGCATGGATGTTGTACTAGATATTGTAAAAGTCATAGTATTTCTAATTACTATGGAAATGATGATAGAGTCTGGATTTTCTGGAAGTCAGTAGCTAAATGTGTGTGCATGTTGAAACTTTTATACTTACTGAGGCTAAAACACCTAATGGCCCTACAATTTCCCTTCTACCTCTTCCAAAGACTGTGGCTGTGGCTATTTAAGAGCTCCACATGAAGATCTAGGTGGGTATAAAGAACTGTGAATTCTTATCTCTGCCAGCGCATGCAGAACTGACCAGTGGGGCTTCCATCCATCCTGCAGGTTTCTCGTGTGTGCCTAGTAAAGGGATCTCTCCTCCCCCACTCTATTAATACAGGTCTTCTGCAGTGATCAAGCATCCCATCATTCCACAACGTAGCCCCCCAAGTTGATTATACTAATGTTAATATTTATTTGTAAGCTTTCATTTATTACCACACACACACACACACACACATATAGACATAACTCACTTTCTATGTGTTGTTTTTCTACAGACACGGGAGCAGAAAGACAGGCACTAAGAGAAAATGTGTATCCTAAATTGAGAGAATTCTGCAGAGAAAACTATGGATTAGAATTTCAGGTAACTGTCAATTTCATTTTGAGTTATGTCAGCTAAATAGCTAATGTTCATGTTTGTTTCTTGTCACAACTTGAGTGTTTTAAGAGATAAATATTAAGTTCTGAAAATTTTTATTTCTATAAGTGTGGGTAAAAGGGAACACTGGAAAATGGAGATAAAATATTGAGTCATTTTTGATGTTTTGCATTTTTATGCTCTGTTTCTTGGATCCTGCCTCTTATTGGCTTGTCTTTTTCTTCAAACCATGTTGATTTGCTTTTTTGACAGTCTCCGCTGTTATCAAAAAAGGTGAAGGTTGCTGAGCACCTGCCTTTAAGCTACGGTCTCTAGAAATGTTTTGCATCTAAAAATTGGGACCAGCTTTCTCATAACTATTTTCTTTGAGCAGCCACATTGCAGAATGTCCTTTTTCCTGAGCATTTCATGGATTTACCATTTACCAGCTTACAGGTCTGAAGTTGTGTTTAGAATAAAATAAAATATGCACAGTTGCATTTGCTTTCCAGCTTTTAAGCTTTAATGAGAGCTCAAATGTATAATAACTGAACTTTCTAAGAATATATATATTTTTTACTATGGTCTTTTCTGATAGGTTGTAGAGCTTCCTGAAAATATGTTTTCTAGAGAGATGGTTCTCTTTTCAACTGCAACAAAATATGGTGCCAAAAGCTTCATGAAAAAAACAATTTACCCATACAGTAGTGTGGATTCCATCTTTGGTTGTGTAGTAAACCCAGGAGAAATGAATTTCCTAGAGTCACTCAGACATACCAATTTATTTCATGCCTCCTTGCCTTTGCTTATGTTTTCTCCGCCTACAGTGCTTTTCAGTCTGGTTCTTCCCCTGTTTCACCTAAGTCCTACTCATCCTTAAAACTCTTCCTATCTGATCTTAAGTCACGTCCCTCTCCTCCTTGCCCTCTTCCCTGCAGCTATGTGTCTTCCATTTGGTTCCTTGAACACTTCAAACCCCATTCCCATTTAAAGATTTTGTCCTGGGTGTTCTCTTTCCATAGCAGTGCTCACCTCCTCATCTTCACATAGGCGCTTTCTTATTGTCCTTCAGGTTTCTACGGAAATATCACCTCCTAAAGATGCTTCCCTAGTGACCCAATCGAAAGTTTACCATCTAGGCATTCTCTTTTACATCACCCTATTTTAGTTCTTTGTGTCCTATGTGTCAATATGGGATGTTTTTCTTGTTTACTCATGTATTGTCTTGCTTATTATCTTTCTTCCACTAGATGGTAAGTTTCACAAGAACAAGGACTTGTCTGCCTTCATGACAGCTACATTCCTGGTCCTAAAATAGTGCTTGCCACATAGGAAAAGTCCATAAGAATCTGTTGAATGAATGCCTGCATGAGCATATGAATGAAGTCACAACCTAAACATTACTTGCTTAAAGAACCTTTCTCTGATCCCTGTCTCTTCCAGAATATGCCTTGTACCTTTCCCTTCTCTTTGCGCCCCTATAATCCTGTGCTTAACAATAATTCACCCAATTTACTCAAGAAGTATTTGTTAACCATCTACCACACTCCATTAAACATTCCAAGTACTGAGAATACAGGAGCAAACCAATATTGTTGGTGGAGGCACATAATAAATGATAAATTCCAGTGGTAATAGATGCATTTTTTAAGTAAGTGTTTTTAAGAAAAGTAAAGCAGGATAAGGAGGGCAGGTAGAGAATGCTGGGTAGTCAGAGAATGAGTCAGTGATAAGACAGCCTTTGGGATCTGCAAAAAGTGAAGAGCAAGTCACACAGACATTTAGGGAGGAAGATGCTAGGTGCAGGCAACCAGGAAAAGGGTCTCAAGTGGGAGTGTTTAGAATACTCTAGGAACGATAAACAGTCCCAGTGTGAGTAGAGTGGAATGAGTAAGGGAAATAATTGTAGAAGATGGCATCAAAGTCATATCCTATGGGACCTTATGGGCCAAGATTAAGGGCCACCCTTAAATATCTGTGAGTAATAAAGGAAAGAGTGACATTATATAACTTACATAAGAGATTCACTTAAGCCCTGTGAGACTAGAATGTGGGTGTGAAAGAATGGTACAAGAAGGAAGATAGTGCAAGTAAGAAATGATCACAGCATGGACTAGAGTGAGTAGTGGAGATAATGACACATCTGGTCAGGTAAGTTTTTCGTCACCTGCCTGTAGGATCTAAAAGTTCTCAGGACTAGAATTGTGTGTTATTCATCTTATCCCAGTGATTAGTATCTGGCACATAGTAGGCCATTTTGTTAAATCTTTGTTAAATTGATAGACTTGGGAGTTATCTTTTAAGCAAAGCCATATACTTTTATTTATATGCCTGTGTGGCAGGCTGTTTTCTAGCATTTCCTTTTATTCTTTCATTTAAAATAAGATATTTAATGAAAATGCTCCAGACTCTCTGATTATGCAAACTCCAATTAATTCTGTGTGTAATAGATATAGGTTGATTGCTCAGAGATGGAAACAACTGAATGGAAAGAATATCAACCCCACTCAGAGAAGAGAACACACATGGCTTCAGAAAAAGATAAGGTGTTTAATATGTTATTTGATTTGCCAGTGTTTAGTAAGTGCCCTTAGCTACAGAGAAGAAGACAGAAATGAAAAACAGGGGGGAATAAATTGGGAAAAAGATTGGGTCAAAAGCAGGTAGTGTTAAGACCCAATAAATAAAGGACTCATATTTATAATACATCCACAGGTGCTATCTGTTCTTGCTTTTAGATGTTTACTCTCCATTCTCACTGATAACACCTTGGTCTAACCCTCATTGCTTCAAAAATTGGATAAACAAAAAACACCTTGACTGATCTTGTTCTCTGCTTATCTGTAATTGGTTACAAGTCCTTGAGGAAGAGACTAGTTCTCATTTATTTTTAAGTCCCCAGGGCCTGGAAAAGTGTTTGACATTTAGTGGATTTCGTAAAAGTAAGCTAAGCAGAACTGCCTAACTATCGCCCTGCTTGAATTTTTCTATACAACACCACAGAGTAATCTTACTTAAATGTCATGTTGTCAATTTCTGTGCTTAAAAGCTTTTAATGGCTCCATGCTGCCTACAGGATCTCTCTTTAATATGACCCCAGCTGCCTCTCCAATTTCATCTCCCACTCTTCCAAACATAAATACTCCATTCTTGGCCTGTCCTTGGAGTACACCTGCTAATTGCTTATTCCTGACTTGAAAATTTCATTCACTACATCTCTTTAGTTCTCCCCTCTTATCAGAAATACCCTTTCTTCTCCACCCACTGTCCTTCAAAGTCCAGCTCAAGGCTTAGCTTTCCCAAAATGTCTTTTCTGATTCCCAAATATCGCCTCCTTCTACTCCTTGAACTCATAAATATACCCACTCAGCCCCCACTGCACCCCCAGTAAACTTGATTAGGGAAGGGACCTGCAAAAGGGGTTTTGACTGATCTGGGCACTTAGGACATCTCCGTTTTGAAAGCAATTTTCATTTGAGTCCAGCCACTCAACTTGGTATCATTCCTTAAGAATACCTTTTGATAGCCATCTTCTTTAGTGGGTATCTAGTATTTATCTCACTTCGTCTTAGTCACCAAAGTTCATAAACCTGTTCCTTCTATTTTACCTTTAACATCCAGTAAATCCCAAAGACCTGCGGATTCTACCTCCTTAAATATTTCTGCAGTCTGTCCCATTTGTTCGAATCCGTATTATTGTTATCTTGACTACTGGAATAGACACCCTGCCAGTCCACTCACCTTCATCTCTGCCTTCTCTCAAATATCAAACTCCTCCTCACCCGGACCACTTAGTCCTTCCTCCACGATATTGCTGCAGTGCTACTTCTGAAATACAAACACGATTCTTTCATCTCCAGGATATAGTCTGCGCTTCTTAGCACAGCATGCAAGGTTCTCTTTTCCACGCCTGCCCTCCAGTGAGGTCTTATCTGTCACCCTCCCTGCAGGCGACTGTTTTAGCCTTTCTGAACTACATTCAATTCTCCAAACATTTTCTTTTCCCTGAGTCGTCAAATTCACTGTGCCCTCCATGTGGGGTGCCCTTAACTTTTGCCTACCATGTAAATGACTAGAAAATTTTCTGTTCATTCTTTAAGAAATAGTGAACTTTCTTCTTTAAGATTCCATAGCGTTTTATTCTTAATCTTAATAGCATTTGTCATATTGTTTTAGTTACTTTTTAAATGCCCTCCCTCCACTAATTGGGAGCTCTTAATGGTCAAAAATCATATTATTTATATCTTCATATCACCAGCATTTTTATAGTACCTGCCTCATACGATATACATAATAAATGTTAGTTGATTGAAGTGAATTTATGGATTAAATGAATAAGACTCAGAAGCTGAGAGCAGACCAGTGCTACGCAAAAGAAGTATAAATTTGAGTCACAGGAGAGCCATAAATGTAATTTAAAATTTCTACTAACCACATATTTAAAAAAAAATTTTTAAAAACAGGTAAAATGTGTTCGAATATATTTTACTTAAGCCATTATATCCAAATGTCATTTCAACATGTAAATCAATATAAAAACTATTAATGAGGTATCTTACATTCTTTTTTCATGCTAAGTCCTTAAAGTCAACAGTATATTTTACACTCACAATACATTCCAATTTGAACTGGCCATGCTTAGGGTGGCAGTGGCTCTCATGCTGGACCACACAGCTCTAGCTGGGAGTGGCATCAGGCTGGGGCCATTCTGACAGGGAGGAGAGCCTGACTGTCCAGTGACAGGCATCCAGCTGCGAGTGACAGAGAAACAACGAGAGAAGTTACAGTGGGAATGGAAATTCATTTGTAAATGTAAAAAAAAAAATCAGGTAATGATTAAGAAAATAATGTTTCTCTTTGTCAGATTAATAACTTTTTCTCTTATTTGATCACTTTTGGACATTGCATTAATAAGGTGCATAACCTGAGATAGTTAATACAACTTTCAAAAGTGCTGCGTAACTGGGTCTGAGTGACTATATAATACATGAGGCAACAGACTAAAATGTATGGTCAGCAGCTCCTTTGCCAGCTGTCTTAAGATGTAACTTTACTTGAAATTAAGAGAGACAGGTAATGGAAACACTTGATTCCCAGACTTAGATGAATAATGATTGTCTTGGCGGGTGCCATTTGTTACCTTTTGCTAAACATAGCTTTTTAAAAAATGCCCCCATATGCCCTTGCAATTAAATGTAATAACTTGGCCTCAGAGCAGGAATTCTGCTGTGCTGGCTCCAGCCCTGTTCCTTCTCTCTGACAGCAAGTGTTGGTCTCTTAGGTGTGTAGGGAAGTGTGAGAGTGAAGCCTGCAGCTCCTGCTAGCAGTAAGTCCTTGCCATCCCTGCTTTATGTCTCATGGTGACACTGTGATGCCACCTGAAGGCCCGAGAGGGATGGATACTCATCCTTGACAAAGATGCCTCCTTTGGTCTAAAACTTCTCCTTCTATTCTTTGTCCAAGGGTCCATCTCTTCATGTTTTTGTTTTTGTTTTTTGGCAGCACAGGCCCAAACCTGTCTGCCTGTTTTTTCCTCCCAAACTCCTAATTACAGTGTTATCTTCTCCTTACGACGTTGCCTGTATGCAAGCAAACCCAAGTCGCATCTTTGGCGCTCCCTCCTCCGTAGTGAGATAATACTCTGGTTTTTTGAATGTTAACATATCTAAAACAGAACCCATCCTTCTTCTTCCATTTTCCAGTTTCTCAGTTGCTACTGTTTCCCAGTTTTCCAGACTTTAAAATCTTGGTTTATCATCCATTCTTCATCCTTTACAACATAGATCCAAACTGCCACTGTTCCCATTGGATCACTTGCCCCAGTGTTTCTTTGAAGCTCACCTTTCTTTCCATTTCACAAGGCTCTCTCGTTACCCAGGCCTTCGTTTCTTAATAGCTGAATGACTGTGGCAATCTTCTCTTGCCCCGGGTGTTTTTGTGTTCTGGTCCAGACTGTACACAGCTGCTCAAGTGATTTTCCTTAAACAGTGTTTACCAGATTTTATTCACTCTAAGATGCACATTTTTTCATCTCAGAAATCAGGATTTGTCTTACAAATAAGTATGTGTTGTGGCGTAATTGGCAGTGCATTTCTTTTTTAGTGGAATGTGCATTATTGGAGCAGCCTACAATGGATATTTTAGATTCAGTAAAATGCAGCATGTTATGTCATTTATGGAGTATAGTGGAAACAGCATAAATTTTCTTTTAGACTAGTATTCAAATTCTGAGATACAGATTACCATTGTGTGACTCTGGGCAAAGCGCCCCATCTCTGACACGTAGTTGACTCCTCTATAAAATGAATGGAATAGTGTTTATCTTCCAGGATTATTACAATTCAGTGAGATACCACAAAGCACCTGGCACATGGGAGGCACTCAACCAGAGGACGGAGACTCGGGCAGGAAGCCAAAACTAGCATTAGACAAAATAAATTACATTCTGTATGCACATCAAAGTTGTAGGTTAAGTTAAATGATGTGAGTCTTATGTTACCTTGACATTCCTAATATTTACTAAATTTAATAATTACTTAGTCTCACACTGAAGGTCCTTCATCAGTTGTTTCCACAAATTTTCCTCCATTCTTTCTTCTCCACCCCAGCTTTCCTGTTATAATAAGAACCCAGGCTCCTTCTTTGTACACATTTTGTTCCTCCCAGGCATCTGCCTACTCAGGAATCTCCAAATGCATGTTGCTTCCTGGATTGCCGAAATACATCATTGGCTTTGTAATTGACAGGATATGTTGGGATGCCCTTGGTCTTTTCTCCACATTGTCAACTAATCAGCCTGTTTCCATTTTCCAATAATCAATTGTATGCTTCTTTCTAAAGTGAAATGCATATCCCCTCATTGAATCACACATCATTTCACTTGGCCAGCACTTCAATTTGTCTAGCTCACTTCACATTTTGGTTCTGTCTATCAACGGCTCAGCAGGTCTTACCAAGTTAATATTATGGAAAAATATGATAAGCATGTTACATCATCTTTCTTCTATTCGTGAGCCAGTTTGTAAAAAGCAGGAATGAAGATGAATACATACGATAAAAGGAATGGAAAACATTATGTCATAATTGACCTTTATTTGCTGCAGTTTAATTGTAAATATCAGCTCACCATTTCTGCAGCATGGAGTGGCCCTTCTGGAATTCTCATGCCTGACTTCCTAAGACAGCATTACTATTCTTCCTTTACTTTGTGTGCATAGATGATCTTCTACCTAATATTTCTCCTAAATATAGAGCAGTGGCATTCTGGGGAGCTCCAGAATTTATTGGAGGAGCTATACTTTGCTGAACATTTAATTCTGCTAAATTGTGGCTGCCTGATTACCCCAATACTGGAAATCACCCAAGAAAATTAATCTTTCAGCCAACAGAACAAGAAATCCCATTTGCAAGTGACATTTAAGTGTCCCAACTGGGTATAATAATCACCACGAAGCCTTTCTCAAATTCTGAGCATAAGGTACCATTTTTTTTTCCAATCCTCATTTTTCATTTCTTATAGGAGGAGGAGCAGACCTTTTAACAAATTTTGCACAGTAAAAAAAAAAAAAAAAAAACATTTAAGAGGTCAGCTTTGTCAATAATTAGTTATAAACCCTTGAAAAAGTAACTGAAACTTAATTTTCTTCTACCGGATTTTTTTTTTTCCTTTCAGCTTTCAAACTTATGATGCTATGACCTTATCATCTCTCTGTGGGCAGGCCAAGTTACATTTGTCTTTGTGGTACTGTTGTGTCTGGAAGGCCCCCTTTCTCTCTGAAGAACAGTCTCCTATGCATGTGTCCTTCGGGTCTAGACTCTTGCCCTTTTTCCTTATGGATGTTCACCCTAATTCTCCATGAGCAGATTAAGGCACTTGGTTCTGGGAGCTTTATTCACTATTCATAGACTTTATAGAACCCCTGCTCTGCACCAGGCAAAGTTGTGGGTGCAGTGCATAACACGGTGTTGAAAACAAACATAGTCCATGTCCTTGTGGAGTTTACAGTCTCAGAGACCACAGTCATAAACAACAGTGACAAGGGTGCTGTAAAGGAAATGAAGGGTGCTCTGGGCACGCATAACGGGCTTCATCAAACCTAGGGTCGTCAAGAAGGCCTGCTGAGAAACTAAGAAATCGACGTCAAAACTGAATCCTGAAGGGTGGATAGATGGAGGCCGCCATGTTAAAAAGAATATTTCAGGCAGAAGGAACATGTGTTCATAGGCAAATTTGAGAAAGAATTTTAACGTGATATAGTACTCACTGCCTGCCAGGCACTTATTCTAAGTGCTATGTATACATGAATTTGTTTAATCCTTGCTATGAGCTTGGGAAGTAAATTCCATCTTCTCCGTTTTATTAGATGAGGACACTTAGAAATACAGAAGTAACTGCTAGAGATCCCACCGCTAAATGGCAGAGTCAGGATTTGAACCAAGGCGGTTTGGCCCTTGTATCAGTGTTCTTAATCACTGCACCAAAAAGCTTCTTCTGTTCACACATTCATGAAAATTTATAAAGATGTGTATAGGTATGTAAACATAAGTATCTATGTAAATAACACATATAAGTATATGTATGTTTTAATGTATACTTACACACATGTACAAACATGGGAAGAGTGTATATATGAGTGTGTGTGTGTGTGTGTGTGTGTGTGTCTAGAGTAAGAACAATGAGGGAGAACAGGAAATGAAATGAGGTTGGAGAGTCAGGCAGGGACTAGATCATGGAAGCTCTCAAAATCAGGTCATAGATTCTAGATACTGTCTTCAAGGTGATGGGAAGCTTAAGCATGGAAAGCACTGTAAAATGTTAACAGCCCAGGTTCCAATCCCACCTCTACTACTCGCTACCTGTGTGACTTTGGGCAAGCTGCTTCTCTATGCCTCAGCTTTTTCATCTACAAAACAGGGATACTCTACTTCATAAGTTTAAGGAGTAAGTTACTCTATGTAGTTTCTGAGAGTAAAAGGAAATCTTAGCTGTAGTGATCAGGTTTCGCATTTTAAAAAGACTCCTCTGCCTAACGCATAATGAATGGATCAGAAAGAGCAGGAACAGAAGCAAAGAGATGATTTAGGGAGCCACAGCAGTCATACAGACACAGGTACACTCAGAGGGTCACTCTGATAGAGTAGCTGCTGAAATCTCAGTGACAGAGCCAACGCTGAGTTTTTCATTCAGTCACATACTTTGTTGTCAGCTCTCTTGCTCCTGAAAGGAGCTGGTACCTAGTGAAGCTTGGCTAAGGTTCCTTTATGCAGTGAGCTTCCCCAATATATATTCTTCAGAGCTGCCCAATGGCTTCTGGATTGCAGCTCCTTCTCTGCCTCCAGCAACTACTGGTACCTTCTTTCCATCTCTGTGTTTGTTAAGCCCTAATAGTCAGATCCTGCCTTAGTTCGTAGTATGGTTTTTCCTTGCCATCACATTATAATTGTTAAAGCGGTTCAGAGGCTAAATCTCCCAAGACACGGAGGCATCAGGTCTGAGCAGTTTGTTTTCCTTATGAGCTTTGGATGAAGCATTATTTTACCTCATGCTGTGGGACCCTCTTTCTTTCTGGTGATTGTGCATAACCCCTGGGGCCAGCCAGCCTTTCCTGGGCTTGATTTAGGACCTGATTTTCCCAGAAATGTCTGTTAGTCATGCTCCCATGTATCTCATGATCAAGAGAACTGCAGATGACCTAAAGTCAGTATTTGCAATAGTGCAAGTAAAAGGGTGGCCATAGATGACATGGACTTGAATAGGGTTTTTTTCCCTTGTATCCTATGCATCTATCTGGGGAGTCATTCTAACCAGAGTGAGAATTACCATATCTATGAAGTATAACTTACTCCTGGTAAACAGTCTGAGGTTAAAGACTCCACCCTGCTTACCTTCTCCTGTGAGATGAGCATTCTAGTAACAGGACACAACTACTAAAAATCAAACGAGTGCTGACTACAGCTTTTTTTTTTTTTTTTTTTTAGGCGAGGCAACCCTTGGTTGACCTCACAGATTGCAAGGACCTTGTCAGCTTAAGATCCCTTATTTTATTTATTTATTTATTTTTTTATGCCTACAGCACCTGGTCTTCCTAGGTGGTCTCCTATCCAAGTACTAACCAGGCCCGACCCTGCTTAGCTTCCGAGATCAGACGGGAGCGGGCTTGTTCAGGGTAGCATGGCTATAGACTCTATTGACTTTGAAAGTTATGTCCAGAGCACAGTAATGTTGTTCTGTCAAAACTTTAAGCCTGTTTTGTGTTCTTTTGAATATTTTTAGTGGTAGTAGATGTTAATCCTTTAAGAATAGATTTGATTTTTTAAAAGAGCAGATCTTTATAAATGTAAAGACCAGTAAGGCAGGAGAAATACCATTTATAATAAAAACAAATTCCAACTGTAAAAAGTTTTCCCAATACAAAATGAGATGATTCCTTCAGAAGAAATGCCCTTGGCAGTGGCAGAATCATTGGAATAAGTGTGTAGATTCCCGTTGTAATAACTTTGAGGAACAGCCTTCATTTTAGTACTATATTTATTCAGAAACAAAATCAGTCATACTATCTCTATAGTTACATTTTTGTTTTGCATTCAGATAGTATCATGTGGCATGGAAAAATTGCGAAGGAAATATTTTGGGAAAAAATTTAAATTCAAAGGCTATTTCTGAAGAAATGTGTGAAGCCATTGTGAATTCAAATTTGGGTATTTTGTTTTTGTTGTTTTTGATAAAGCATGAGGTTATTGTTTCTTACAGGTTGCTTTATTGTTTGTTCAATAATCTCGGTATTTAATTGTCTAATTTCAAGTGGTTAAAATTTGTTAGGATGTTTATGCTGGCTTCTTATTTTCAGACCAATTCAGCACGTTATACTAAGCATGATAAATTAGCTTCTCTAAGAATATTTTAAAACAAGTTAGATGGTTTTAAGTCAAAAGAGATAAAATCAAATTACTTTCCTGAGCTTTTATACTTAATGATGAAATAAGTAAAGGCACATAAAATGTGCTGTCAACAAGTTAGTATTCCAATAAATAGTAAATTAGATTCCAGTGTCTGCATTGCCTGGACATTAGGCTAAGCTAAACTTAATTTTGTAAAGTATATAATAAATCTTGTCTTGTTGAGCACTTTGGGTTCCGATGCTTTTTGCCAGTTATTGATCATGTGGATATATGGCATGTCTGCTTGCACTAAATGCTGTTTTGTGTTGCATAAGTTAGGTGTTTCATTTGTTCATTTCCTCCCTGTTTTCATGGTTGCTCGATTTTATCTTTTTTCATCATTATCTGCCCATAAAGACATTTGAGAAAAAACAATTTAAGGGAGAAAAGCTAGAAGCAGGAGAATATTTAAAGCTACTGAAATACGGAGACATAGAGTTATGAAAGCCTGGATGAGGGCAGTAGTGGCCAAACTTTAAGGAGATAACAGACGCAAAACTATTACAAAAGATTCCCATATGTGGCAAAGAAATAATGTGACACGGGCTTCTATTTAAAAATATAAATGAAAGTCTTGTTTTGACTTCTACTCTGGTCATATGACCTGCATATATTTAGTTAGATCTAACTTGTTTAGCTCTTAATATGCCAGGTGCTTGATATAAATTTATATGGTTCTTGCACTAAATTCTACTATGAGTAGAGGAAGTAAGATCTGTAGGAAATCACATACAAATTAGATGCACTAAATGTCATTGAGAAATAATTCAATTCACGTACCATAAAATTGGCCCATTTAAAATTTACAGTGGGTTTTTTTTTTTTAGTACATTCACAGTTCTGTAAGCATAACAAAATCAATTTTAGAACATTTTCAACAGGCCAAAAAGAAATCCTGTGCTTTTTAACTGTGACTCCCTAATTGCCCTATTTCCCTTCCTCTCAGCCCTAGGCAATCACTAATCTACTTTTTGTCTCTGATTTGTCTATTCTAGACATTTTGTGTAAACAGAATCATATGACAGGTGATCTTTTGTAACTGGCGTCTTTCACTTTGGATATATTTTCAAGGCTCGACCAGGTGGTAGCATGTATCAGTATTACTTGTTATTGCCAAATTAATATCCCATTATATGGATATACCACATTTTATTTATACTCTAACCACTTGATGGACATTTAGGTTATTTCCAGTTTTTGGCTATTAATGGTACTGCTATGAACATTTATGTTCGAGTTTTTGTGTAGACATATGTTTTTATTTCTCTTGGGTATATACATAGGAGAATTGCTGGGTCATGTGGTAATTGTTTAACCATTTGCAGAACTACCAGACTGTTTTCCAAAGCGGCCACACAATTTTATATTCTCCAGCAATGTATGAGGGTTCCAATTGCTCTGTGTCCTCACTAACGATTTTGTTATGTCTTTTTGATTATAGCTATCCTAGTGGGTGTGAAATGTTCTCACTGTAATTTTAATTTGCATTTTCCTGATGACTAATGGTATTGAGCATCTTTTCATGTATTTATTGGCCATCTGTATATATTCTGTGAAGAAATGTCTACTCAGATCTTTTGTCCATTTTTAATTGGGTTATCTTTTTATTGAATTTTGGAGTTCCTTAGTATGCTAAATACAAATCCATTATCAGATATGTGACTTGCAAAAATTTTCTTTCATTCTGAGGGTCTTTTTTTCACTTCCTTGATGTGTCCTTTGAAACATTTTTTTTTAATTTTGAGGAAGTTCAATTTATCTTTTTTGTTTTGATTACTTGTACTTTGCTGTCATATTCAAGAAACCACTGTCAGAGTTACCCCTGTTTTAAAAAACAAAACAAAACAGAGTTTTATCATTTTAACTCTTTGTCTATGATCTATTTTGAGTTAATTTTTATATATGGTGTGAGGGAGGAGTAAAGATTCATTCTTTTGCAGGTGGAAATCAATTGTCTTAATACCATTTATTGAAAAGACAATTTATTCCTCATTGAAATGTTTTGGCAGTGTTGAAATCAGTTGATCCTAAGTGCAAGGATCTATTTCTGGATTCTCAATTTTATTCAATTGAATATCCTTATGCTAGTACTACACTCAATTATTGTCGCTTTCTAGTAAGTTTGAGATCTGGAAATGTGAGCCCTAAAATCTGTTCTTTTACAGGATTGTTTTGGCTATTCTTGGTCTCTTGAATTTCCATATGAATTTTAAGATCAGCTTATCCATTTCTCTAAATAAGCCAGCTGGGCATTTTATAGTAATTGCATTGAATCTGTATTTGGAAAATATTGCCAACTTAACGATATTAAGTCTTCCAATTCATTTACATGGGATGTCTTTCAATTTACTCAGATCTTCTTTCATTTCTTTCAGTGTTGTTTTATAATTTTCAGAATATAAATAAATTTATATTCTGAATATATTTACATTTCTTAAATTTATTCGTTTTTTTATTCTTTCTGATATTCTTTTAAATGGAATTTATATTTCTTAATTTCATCTTAGATTGCTTATTGCTAGTATATAGAAGTACAATTGCATTTTATGCATTGATTTTGTATCCTATAACCTTGCTCAGCTCACTGGTTCCAACAATTTTTTAGTGGTTTCCTTAGGATTTTCAAAATACAGTTGACCCTTGAACAACAGAGGTTTGGACCACATGGGTCCACTTATACATGGATTTTCTTTTCAATAAATACTATAAGTATATTTCTCTCAGGATTTTAAGTTTCTTTAACTTATTCTTATCTCTATTTTACTTTATTGTAAGAATACAGTATATAATACACATAACATACAAAATATGTGTTAATCAACTATGTTATTGGTAAGGCTTTTGTTCATAAGTAGGGTTAAGCTTTGGGGAATCAAAAGTTACATGTGGATTTTGACTGCATGGGGGTGTCAGCATCCCTGACCCACATGTTGTTCAAGAATATACGAGATGTCATCTATGAATAATGATAGATCTACTTCCTTTCCTACCTGAATGCATTTTCTTTCTTTTTCTTACCTTATTGCCCTGGCTAGAACCTCCAGTACAGTATTAAATAGAAATGTTGAGAGTGGATATCTTTCTTTCATTCCTGTTGTGGGGAAAGCTTTCAGTCTTTCTTAAGTATGATGTTAAGTGTAGTTTTTTCATACATAACTTTCATTCAGGTTGCAAAAGTTGATTTTCATTCCTAGTGTGTTGAGTGTTTTTATCATGAAAGGGTGTTAGATTTTGTCCAATGTTTCTGTGTTGAGATTGTGCATATGATTTTTGTTCATTATTCTATTGATATATAGTGTATTACATTAGCTGATTTTCTGATGCAAAACCAACCCTGCATTCCTAGGATAAATTCCACCTAGTTGTGTAATATAATCCTTTTTATATGTTGCTGGATTAGGTTTTCTGGTAATTTTGTTGAGGATTTTTGTTTTTATAAGAGCTATTGCTCTGTAGTTTCCTTGTGATCTTTTCATCTGGCTTTGGCCTCAGGGTTATACCGGTTTCATAAAGTAAGTTGGGAAGTGTTCTCATTAGGGGAGGACTGTGAAGAATTGGTATTGCTTCTTCTTTAAATGTTTGGTAGAATTCACCAGTGTATCCATCTGGAACTAGGCTTTCCTTTTTGTGCAGTTTTTTAAATTACTATTTAATCTCTTGCGAAGACGTGTCTTCATATTTTCTATTTTGGCTTGAGTTAATTTATGTAACTTGTGTCTCTCTAGGAATGTGTCCATTTCATCTAAGTAATTTCATTCACTGGCATACAGTTGTTCATAGTATTATCTAATTTTTTTATTTCTATAAGGTCAAAAGTAATGTTTCACCCATGATTTTAGTAAATTTTTTTGTCAGTTAAGCTAAAGTTTTGTCCATTTTGTTGATCTCTTCAAAGAGCCAACTTTTGGTTTCATTGATTTTTTTTCCTGTTTTTCTATTCTATTTCATTTCTATTCTATTCTCCATTGTAATCTATTTCTTTCCTTCTGCTTGCTTTAGCTTTCTCTTCCTTGCTCTTTTTCTATTGTCTTAAGGTAGAAAGTTAGATTATTGATTTGAGGTATTTTAATATAGGTGTTTACAGCTATAAATTTTCCTCTAAGTACTGCTTTAAGTGCATCCCATAAGTTTTGATATGTTGTCTCTTCATTTTCATTCATCTCAAAGTATTTTTAACTTCCCTTGTGATTTCTTCTTTGACTCATTGGTTATTTAGAACCATAGCATTTCTCAAAATTTTTTTTCTGTTCTTCTAATGTCATTGCATTATGTTCAGAGAACATACTTTATATGATTTAAATCTGTTTCAGTTTTTTGAGGCTTATTTTATGGTCTAATATATGTTCTGTCCTAAAGAATGTTCTATGTGTACCTTAGTAGAATGTATATTGTTGGATTGTTCTATAGATAAGTTAATTTAGTTGGGTTATAGTATTGTTCCAGTCTTCTAGTTTTCTATTGATCTTCCTAGTTGTTCTTACCATTATTGAATATGAGATATTCAGGTCTCTAACTAACAATTTGA
This sequence comes from Pteropus medius, assembly GCF_902729225.1. Classification (NCBI taxonomy): domain Eukaryota; kingdom Metazoa; phylum Chordata; class Mammalia; order Chiroptera; family Pteropodidae; genus Pteropus; species Pteropus medius. The sequence goes on along the minus strand of NW_024352786.1, from coordinate 10,261,995 downwards.
ATTGTCTATTTCTTCATTTGTCAGTTTGTACTTCATGTATTTACGGATCTGTTGTTAGTTGCAAATACATTTATAACAGCTATACATTCCTCATGGATTGATCCTTTTATCATAAAATGTCTCTCATTATCTCTAGTTAACACTTTATTTTAGAACCTCTTTTGTTTGATATGAGTATAGACATGTGAGCTTTCTTATGGTTGCTGTTTGTGTGATATATCTTTTCCTATCCTTTTACTTTTAACCTATTTGAAGCTAAAGTATGTCTCCTATAGACTACATATAGTTGGATCTTAATATAGTCTACCTTTGACCTCTGCCAATCCAATCACACTTAATGGTATTATGGAAATAGACTTACATCTGCCATTTTACTTTTTTTTTTTCAATTTAAAATTTATGAATTGTTTACTTCTTGAATTTTCCATTTAATGTTTTTGGACCACGGTTAACCATCAGTAACTAAAACTGCAAAAGCAAAATCACAGATAAGGGTGGCTATTGTATTCCTTCTAAGCGTTGTAGTTCTTCATGCCGAAACATCTCAACTTCCAGGAATTTGGTTGCCAGATCAAAACTCTCAGAGCCCTTCTAAAGGTTAAGATTTCAATAGAAAAAAAAGACACATGTACATATTATATACAAAAAATTAAAGTTTCATCAAGTAAACATAATTCAAATTATAGTCATAATAACTGCAAGAAGCCCTTAAACCACCGTGGCTTTCTGCACAAGACATAGGTCTCAAAATGAGGTCACACAGCTATTAATCAGAGGTCTAGGTGGTTCTCTCATAACTGCAATCTATATTCTGGAGAAGCTGGCTTTCTATGAACTCTGTAGGGGCTCATGTGTTGGGCCTCAAAGGAATGAAATGCTTTCACATCTAGGGAGAATTACTTTCTTGTTCTATATGTCTCAGGTCTTTAGTGTTCTATTCTTCTTTTACCTCTTTGTTTTAAATGAATATTTTCCAGCATAACATTTTAATTCCTTTAGTAATTTTTCCCTATATTTTTGAGTTATTTTCTTTATAGTTATTTTAAGTCATACACAACTTATCAGAATCTTCTTATAATTTATACTAACTTAATTCTAATGAGCTGTAGAAAGATTATTCCTATATAGTTCTATTCTCTTTTTTTTGTGCTGTTGTTATATATATGACATCTATATATGTTACAAAGCCAGTGATATTGTTATAATTATTATTTCATACAATTTTATGTCATTGAAAGAAAACGAAAGAACAGGTATACATTTATAGCTTTTGTTATATTAACCTTCATATTTACCATTTTTCTCTATTTATTCTAAATCAGACTTTTCCTCAGATATATCTAAACAGTGTCAGCCAAAAGGATGGAGACCAGGCTCTGTGTATGGTTGTTAGTTTGTGCATGGCACATTAAGAGTTACCATTAACAGTGCAGTATGTTTGTGTGTTTATTTTGACCTTGGCAGATGTCTAGTTCTAATGATTTCAGTATGCGAAGCTCAGTAATTTACAGTTCTGTCTAATTAAACTTTCTGTGATGAAGTAGTCTACATCAGCACTTTCCAACATGGGAGTCAGTAGCCACATGTAGCTATTGAGCACTGAAAGAATAGAATTGTTCATTTTAATTTATATTTAATTTAAAAAGCCACAGCTAAAGGCTCTCATATTGGACAGTGATGTTATAATCCCAGATCCCCTTTTGTTAATATTGTGATTAAATTTTGTAAGGTAGATTAAAGGGAAGAACCCCAAAATCAGTACTGACAGTATTATATGTTGTAAAATTCATGGACTGGGCTGTGGGAATATTTTTTAAAGAAGTGGTTAGATCTAAAAAATTTAAATGCAGATAGACAAAGATCCGGTACAAACACATCTGTACAGGGCCATGGCCTGGGAAGTACACAAAGCCCCGGGGTCTGCCTGGGGCACCGTGGAGGACCCATGCTCTGTGCTTCCATCTTACTGAATGCCATGCACATTGCCAATAAGGAAGGGAGGTTCTTTTTTCTGCTTATGGGAAACAAAGGAAAAGAAGAAATCTTCAAAGCTAAAACTGGAAATTTTCCTTATGCTGATAGCAGTTGAGGAAAGGGAATGAAACCCATACTGCTCTCCATAGCAAATTTTTCAAAGAGCGTACATGTAAAAGTTTCTACAGACTCTCAGAATATTCTCTCGTACTCTTTGAAGTAAGGAGATAGAAGCACCTATTATCCTCACTTCTTAGTAAAACATACCTTTCATTGTTTTCCAATACATATTTTTCAGATATATATTGATGAAAGCCGAACTGCTTATAGATAAAACAGACGAAATATCTGTCTCCATGTGATAAACCATGATAATCACAGGTTTTTTGGGTTTCTCTTAAAAAAATGTAGATGTTTAACTTCAGGTCAGTATGTGTTAATGCCCATTGTGGTTTTCCCTTCTTGTATTAAGACATTCAGTAACATTATACACTGTTATTTAATTGTCTCAAATAATGTGCTGCTTTCATGTCTCAGCTGCTTTCAAACATTTTTTTTTTTTTGAAGTCCTCTTACCATTTCAATGTAATGAAAGCCTGCACTGCAAAGCCTGTGACATTTAACATTTCATTTTCTCTGGGCCCACGTCAACCGTATAATCAGAAACATAAGAAATTATAATGTTCATCCACAACCCATCATGGGATTTAAAAAAAAAAAATACCTCTTTAGATGGATCTTTAAAATCATTTTCCCCCTTACGGAAAAAATTGTGCAAAGAGAAAAGTTAAAAGTCATATTAGCTTAACGTTGTGAATAAGAATCAAGCCCCTGAGGTAAATAAAAATTTCCCACCAGTGAATTAATGCTGCCGCCTCTGTTGGTTTCCAGGTTATAGATCTGTACTGGGGAGTTGATGAAGACGAGTGGGATAGCCCGGAGCTGCAGAAGATCCGCATGAAGCTGCTGGAGGATTGTTTGAAAACTTCTGCAGGTCCATGTTTTGTTGTGGGTATAAAAACCTAATGCTTTATATTAAATTGTAGATGAATGTGAGAATTCTTGCTGATTTGTGATTCTTAACAGCCTTGTTAAATGGGAGGAAAATTACTTGCTCTCCTATATCTATTTAAAATTTTTAAACTGTCTCCTTTCCTTCAGTGTGTGAGAACAAAACCCTCAGTTCTCCATAAGAAGCACTACAAATTAATGGTGAATAATTTGAAATGGTAATCAAAGGGATGACTTGGGTTTGACAACAATTTCTGCAACCCCTTGTGATCAGCAAGCAGTAAGGATTACTGTGTCAGCCCTACAGTAATTCTAAATTTTCTTATATTGTGCAATGTATTCCATCAGTGTCTTTCTTGACATTAGAAGATCTAGCATTTTTTTTTAAAACACAGTGGCTGAAACATTGTAAAAGTAAACCAAATATACTATGTCAAATCTGCCAATACGAAATGCCTTTGTGGAGGGGTCGGGGGGGAATTGTTTTTGCAGTGATTTTTCAGCTAGATGTTCATTATAAGCTACAAATTCAATTACTGCCTTAATTTAGCTTGAGAAATTAAGTGGGTGTTGAATCCAAGTAGGGCCTACAGTTGATAGAGAAGTTGGCCCTTTCAGCACAGGACAAGGAGTGAGTTTACTAGTGAATGCTAGGAAGAAAATACCAAATCATACAATTAAAAGCTAGGTTCAGTGTATCAACAAAAAGAGCTTTTAATACTTATTTGAATATCCATCTGTTTTCTACTCCACTTAGGATTAAAAAGACAGATTATATCAGAAATCTGACCTGTTAATAATTAAGTTTTATCAGGGATAATAAAGTACATTAAATCTTTATAATATTTTTAGTATTAGTATCAGTATCTGGATAAATTATTAATTTATTCATCAACTGCTTATTGAATGATGCTCTGTGCCAGCAGTTTCTCTCATTGCTGAGGATGTGGTAGGTTGACCCATGTGAAATAGTCATTTTGTGGGCCACTTTCTTATTATGATTTAATTGTAGGACTGAACTTGGAAGATAAAACTTTCTGCCCTCACAGAGCTTGTGTTCTTATGTGGGCGTAAGAGAAGAGGGCAAGCGAAATCAAAGAAATAAACAAGTAAGATGGTGATAAGTGCTATAGAGAAAAAATACAGGAAAGAAGGAGAGGAAACAGCTGTGAGGCGAGAGATTTATTTTCAGCAGAATAGTTGGGGAAGGCCTCACTAATTAGGTGACTTTGAAGGGCAGACAGGAAGAGGGACAGGAGAGAACCAGGCGGGTATTCCAGATCAGAGCATTCTAGGTATGTTTAGGGAACAGCTAAGCATGCCAGTGTGCCAGAGCAGCATGAGCAAGAGGGGAAGAGTCTGGGAATGGAGGCTATATCCTGGGGCTTTATCCTCTTGATGTTGGCTGTAAAGATCTCACTTTTACTTTGAATGATGTGAGGAAGCTACAGAGGTTTTGAGCAGAAGATTGAAGTAATATGACATATTTTAAGGCCTCCCCTGGCTCCTAGGTATAGGATAGAAGGCAGAACCGGGAGACACATTAGAAAGCTAATGCAATAAGCCGAACGAGACAAATAGGTGGTTCAGTGGGTGTTGAAGAATGGGCATCTATAAACAGCATCCTGTGGTCTGAATAGAAAACTGACCTAAACGCTATGTTAGCTATTTGAAGAGTTAGTAATGGAAAAGAACTTTTTTCATGGGTCTTCAGAAGCTAGAACAAGGACGAGTGGGTGGAAATTACAAGGAGAAATATTTCAGCTATAGGTGAAGAAATTGGAGGAGGTAGCTCTCTCTCAGGTTTTGGGGTCACGTATCCCTGGGTGCTGATCGACATGTGATAGCTATGTGACACCGGAGGAGTTTTTTACTACTCTAAGCCTTAGTTTCCTTATCTGTAAAAGGGAGATGATGATAATACTTATTTACTTCCTGGGGTCATTCTGAGGATGAAAAGAAATTGTAGGGCACTTATAGTGCCTCCCATAGAGTAACCCACCATAAGTATTGGTTGTTGTTTGTTATTATCATTAACATCTCTCAAAGCTGTCTAAAGATGAAGTCATTTGCCTCAAATGGTAATGAATGAATCACCAACAAATTTCTCATCAAAGTAGAGAATACAAACCACTCTGACAGGGAGGGGTTCTATAGAAGAGATTCAAAGATTGGAGGACAAGCTAGAACAGATTCCATCATGCTTAGGAAGCCAGCTTTGGGAGGTATAAAGCGCTGTGGGTATGCACTGGGGAATCGCAATTGCTGTGATCTCCATAGCTCTATCCTGCTCAGAAATGAGAGAGACATTCTCTCCCTTTTATCACCCTGTAGTGTCATACCCAAACTAACCAAAATTAGTCATGGCCATTCATTTCAACAATTTGCTAGTAGAGGAATGCATAATTTAAAGACTTTGCAAGTTTGTGCAGGTTCTGAGAGCAAAGGTTAACTGCTAGAACATCAGTAGCAACTTTATTGAGCATAAACAAATCATTTATCCCTCCTTCTGTGCTATTACATGGTGAAAGTCAGGGTAATTGTGATGAAATCTTGTGGATAGAGCTAGGATTATTCACCCCAGTGATCCTAAATCACACAAGCCTTATCTGACTGCTTATAGGAAAAAGTATGGCTCTTAGGGCCTTTCCTGTTTTCTGTGGTAACAATGGGCATATATGTGTCACTTCTGAGCTCCAATTTCCTTGCCCAGTGCTCCCTTGTGATATTTCTAGGAGTCATGGTGACCCCTGTGGGCTGCAAAGCATGGCACATTACTTCAGCTGATGGCACAGTCTTTGGCAAGAAAATTCACCATTGCTGAATGAAAAAATGTTTTTCCATTTTCAAAGTCTTCATATATATTAGCCCTTATGTGAGATACAAATAAATTCAGGACCAAACAAAGCTTTCATTTTCAATACCCAGAGATTTGGAGCCCCAAGGGAATTTAAATTTAAATGTTGTATGCGCTTGGCTCTTTTTAACTTCATTTCCTAACTGTTGTCCTTTGGGACATGGCCTGAGGTTCTAGAGACATATTGTCTGTGCCTCATAATCCTTGACAACTGTTTGATCACATGCTTTTGGCCAAAAGGAGGACAGGGTGATAGAATAAGGTGGCGAGACATGTCTTCAGTTCCACTCTCAGAGAATTAACTCAGGATATGTCATGCTGAGAATGCATCATTTCTGCTGAGGAAGAATAGCATTTGTAGACATGTAGAGGAAGAAACATATAGTGGGAAAAACCCAGAATTTTTATTTCACAATCTGAGTTAGAGCCCTGGTTCTATTCTCACCATGCTATAATTATCACTTCCATAAAATGGGGAAATAACAGTTCAAGTAAAAGTAAGTGTTGAATAAACATCAAAAGTTTGTATGGGATATATGTGAGAATTCTTTGTAAACTTTCAAGAGCTACACAATCATTAGTTATTAAATTGAGATTTAAGTTATTCTCAAAGGAGAATAAAATGTTTTTATGCGACATCGAAATATTTCCCTTGGAAAATGATGATCTAAATTTAGGAAATATTAAGACTTGATTCAGTTAAATGTTAGTCAAATATTAAAGAGTTTTGTGAGTTCATTCTTAACAAACATCGTAAAATGTAGAGTATAAATTTGCTAGATGTGAATTTGCTGGAATTTACCTAGTAAGACCTTTACCTTCTCCCAAGGTGGGATTTTGACCAGGACTGCAATTAACAGGGACCCACAGTTGAGTCCCAAGTCACTAACTGCTCCTCCTTTTAAATGCAGAGAATTGCCTCAGCCTTCACAGAGTGTAGAAAGTTCAGCAGAATATTCCCCACCACCAGTCCCACCCACTGAGTCCACAGTAAATCCTTATGAAGGGGAGAGCAATATTGCCTTTTAGAAAGAACAGAGTCCATGTAAATGCTAACTGCCTCATCTCTGTCTCTCTCCATGATGTGTGTTTAGGGAGAGAGGGGTTTTCTTGTCATCCCTCCAAATTTGGAGTACCCCAAGAGAATAGCTTGTAGAGTTTCAGCATTGACCCTGGACCTTAAGCAAAGTCCAGCCTCTTGGCAGAAATTGATAAAAGTAAGTGCTCTGTTGAAGAACTGAAGTTTGAAAAGCTTAGTTATAGCATTAGGGGAGCTGCCCCTAGGTGTGTAAGTGCTCTGGGGGATCCGGACCCCATCTAACTATATTCTCGCAATCCACAATGTAGATGATGCAGAGATTTACCGTGGGAGAAACCCTGGCAGGCTACCCTAGGAGAGTCAAGCCAAGCCTATACACCCAGTAAGGGGGGCATGGGAGTGGCACTAGTTACCACTGTCGGAGACAGTAAGAGGAGATTCCATGACTTCACATTCAGAGAGGCGTTCCCCATATCTTAGTCTTGGGACAAAGAGAATGCTGCCTGCTGAATGCTTTGTCAATCCCCAAAAGTTTCAGGAAGCCAAAGTCCACAAAGCATCCTCACTGGGGCTACCAGATCACACAGCTATAAGCAGACATAATTTTTCAGCACTGGAAAGAGAAGCAGCCGAGGCCAAAAAAATGGGACAACTGACATTTTTACCCGAGTGTAAGCAGACACCAAAGCAGACATACACCCCCACCCCCAACACACACACACACTGCCATCAGTGGCACAGATGGTACAGGACAGAGAATGGAGAGCAGGCCATGCTTTTGCCTACCATAGGTGGCTCCTGGCAGCCGCACTGAAGACCAGTATGCAAAGTGGGAATGGGAAGCCTAGAGATCTACATTTTGGACTAGATTTTAAACCAGAAATATGAAAACTTAAGGGATTGGACTGGGAAATCTGTCATTATTCAGCAAGCTTAAGTTTTGCCACTAAGCACAAGAATAAACCCAAGACAAAGCAAAGTTCATAGCTGTTACCGGTAAAAACCAAACCATGCCATATTTGTATAGCACTGAGTGACATTGCTGAATTAACATACAGCATATAGATTAGTACTTTATCCATTTGGTTTATACTTTAACAAAACATACAGGTTTTTTGTATGATTTAGTTCTCACATTTAAAAGTACAGATTTATTAACCAAAATGTATTAAAATGGGAAAATAGTCATGATTTCAATTGGAAAATCATCTAAATTAAACGATACAGATTTTTTAAAGTTTTTTCTTTAAAAATGTAAAATTTAAAACCTCAGATTTTCCAAATATATTTTGTTTGTAATATCAAGATAAAGACTTTTTACATATAAAATTAAGCCTCACCAGTTGAAATCAAGTAGTCGTCACAGTTCTAAAATAGTTTCCAATTAGATTTCCAAAATAAATTTATTCCAATAATAAATTACTTGATTACCCCAAAAGAATGTTAGAATGGGCAAACATTGAACGATGATGTTAGTTATCTCACTGGTAGAAACCAAGAGAGAGGTGTTTAGTGAATGGTTACTAACATATGAATTATTTCCATAATAAATTTTGATTAATACCTAAGCTGTTTTCATAGTTTAAGCCATTGTTTTACTGTTCACTAAGGCAGCATATTTTTGCGTGGCAAAAAAGAAGGATGGAGAAAAGAAAGTGAACTAGAGAGCAGTTTACCTCTAACTTAACTGGTAAGAAAAATGATTACTTAAAACTATAGTCCAAAGGACTTCTGTCTCTGAATTAAACTGAAACAACTTTTAAAAAAATTATGAATATCTTATATTTAAAGAGATAGTAGAGCTTTGGAGACAAAAATGATTAGACAAACGTAATTTCTAGAGGGAAAAGTCCTTTATTGTAAGCTGGCTTTACAGATAAAAGAGCCCCTAAAAGCATCAGCAGTTTTCTCCGTGAGACATTTGCTGAGCATAGGGCAAGATGGGATGATGGAAAGCTTGGGATAGAAAAGCAAGTTTTCCACAACCTCTTGGTGTTTCGGAGACAAAGCTCACTAAAACCTAACATGAATATTCAGCAAGTCTTGCCATTGAAACATTTCATTTCAAAGTAAACTGAATCCAACTAAAAATACAACCAGATTGCACCCATTTCAGATACTGAAGGAACTGACATTACTAGCCTCTTGCACTATCATTCAACATAGGAAAAAGGAACCCCTAAATAACAACAATTTTCAATACAATGCCCAGAATACAGTGAAAATTACAAGACATGCAAAGAATCAAGAAAATATGAATCATAAACAAGAGAAAAAGTAGACAATATAAGTCAACCCCCCAAATGACCAAGATAATGTAGTCGGCAGTCAAAAACTAATTATTATAAAAGTGTTAAGAAGAAGACAGGTAAATATAGGTAAAATGAATAAGAAGATGGATAATTTCAACAAAGAAATGGAATCTATAAAAAGGAATATAAAAAAGAATCAAATGGACATTTTAGAACTAAAAGATACAATATCTAAAATTAAAATTTCTTAATAGTAGATGGGCTTAATAATAGACTGAATATGGTGAATTAGTGAACTCAAAGAGAAGTCAATAGAAAATTTACAAATCTGAAGCACAGATTAAAAAATAGGAAAAATAGAATGACATATGTGAAGTATCATCAGTAATTGGAGTCCCAGAAAAAGGCAGATAGAGGATGGGATAAAAGTAAAAATGAGATCTCCAAAACTGTTGAAAGCCATCAACCCAGGCCGATTCCAGAAGCCCAGTAAACTCCAAGCAAGAAAATTGCACCTGAACCCAGAGTAAATCACTGAAAACCAAAAGTAAAGAGAAAAAATCTTAACATCCATCAGAAGAAAAATTATTACAGAAAAACAAACTCAGTTGACTTTTTAACAGAGAAGTTCTAGAAGTCAAAAGACATTGGAATATCATTAAAGAGCTAAAAAGGAAACAAAAAGGCCAAACTAGATTGTTATCACTAGTGAAAGTATCCCACAAAAACGAAGATGAAAATAAAGATATTTTCAGACGAAAACAAAGACTTTGTCATCAGCTAACCCACATTTAAAGAAAAACTAGATGTTTTTCTGACTTAAGTGAAATGATCACAGATGGAAGCTCGCATCCCTGAAAAGTAATTAAGGGCACTGGAAATGGTAATATGAAAGAATATTAACAGTATTAAGCAACAGTAATATGCTTTGTAGGGATTATCTCATTTTATTACACTTAACTGATATTCCATTTTTTTTATTTTATTTATTTATTTATTTATTTTTTTACAATTTAAAGGCAAGACCCTCCACCAGCACAAAAATTACAGCTTGCTTCATTGCGATACTCACTTTATCATGATGGTCTGTGACTGCTCAAAAGGCAAAATAGCTCAAAGGGCAAAAGGGACAAATGTAGTTAACCTCTTTTAAAGGTAGTCTCACATTATTTGGGAAGTGATAAAAGTACACATTTAAGTTGAACTGTAATAAGTCGAGGATGAATACTGTCATATCCCTATATACAGGAAAACCACTAAAGAGGAATACAAAAGATATAAATAAAAATCTAGTGGAAGAGACAAAATAGAATAAAAGTAATTTCTCTAAAAGAATGCCAAAAAAGAATAAAGAATAAATGGAACCAATAGAAAGATAATAGCCTTAAACCCAACTACTTTATTAAATGTAAATAGACTAAACGCTTCTCTTAAAATAGAGATTCAACTGTATGATGTACACTAACCGAAAGTTATCAGTATCACACAGTAGGCTTTAAGAAGATAAATGGACATTTCATTATGATAGAAAGTTCAATTCAGTGGGAAGATATCATACTCTAACATTTATAAGCATCTAATAACATGGCTTCAAAATATATAAAGCAAAACTTGTCAGAAATAAAAGAGAAGTAGACAAATCCACAATAACAGTTGGAGAATTTTATAAAGTTATTTTGTATGAGTGAATAAGCTGAAAAAAAAAATCAGTAAGTATGCAGAAGATTTGAAAAACATGATTTATCCACAATGATCTAACTGATTTACAGAATGCTACAACCAATAACTACAGAATGTGCCTTTTTTCAATTACACATAGAACATTTGCTAAAGTATAAAGTATGCTCCATCCATATGGTGGGTAATAACACAAGTCTCAACAAATTTCAAAGTACTGAAATCATATTAGATTTGGGCTCTGACCTCAGTGGGATTAAAAGCTAAAAAACAACTGAAAGATAACTATAAAACCTCCAAATATGTGAAAGTAAAGCAACATTGTTCTTAAGAAACCATGGGTCAAAGAAATATCACAAAGGAAATTTTAAAATATTTCGAACTGAACTGAAATGAAAATACAACATATCACAATGTGTGGGATTCAACTAAAGCAATGCTTACAGAAAAAAGAGAAGGGAATGCATAGTTTTAAATATTTGTATTAGAAGAGAGTTCGGAAATTATTTAATTGTCCATCTCAAGAGGCTAGAAAAAAAAAAATCAAACCTAAAGAGATTAAAAGAAAAGGCCGCATCGATCAGAATGCAACAGTTTAAAACACTTTCAAAGATTCTTAGTACTATTTGTAGCTCTAAGGATGAAAGAATGATAGGACTTTAGAGCTGTAAAGAGCTGTGAGATCAAATAACTAAGTAAAAAATCCTATATTTTACAAGGTAAAATTGAGACCCAAAGAAGTGAAGGAATTTAATATTTCTTAAATATGCCAGGTTTTGTGCTGAGCACTTTTCACATGTTATTTCTAATACCTACCCACTGAGGCCATTATTTTTCCATATCTATCAATGAGGATGCTGAAACTTAAGTAGTTTCTGTAATTTACCTATTCTTAACACTAGTTAACAGATAGAGCCAGAATTCCAACCTAGGTCTCTTTAATTCCAAACTCCCTAATCTTCCAACAACAAGACCCTAACTGGTTTAATTAGAGGTCATAGTGAGATCTAGAACGCAAGTTCCTTCCTCCCAGTCAATTTCTTCTACTACAAAGTATAGGAATTGTACCATGATACCCTGTTTCACTTTTGTGGAATTCTTTTATGTAGTTGAATGGATCAACTAAAATAATTATTAATCTAGTATGCAATGTACTTTTCTGCAGTGGGGAATAAAGCTGTGTTGCCCAAGGCTTTATTAAGATTCCTTAAGACAATCATTAAATTCTATGATAAATTGACTTTTTAATCTAAGTTCCCTGGACAGAGAAACTTGAAGCAGCCAAAATCTGTGCTTGGATATGCCACACATGCAAATTGTGGAAAAAAAAAAACAAAGATTTCTTAGATTTCTTTTCCCCTCATGCTTACCCAGTGTCTACTCACAGTACAAGGTCTGGGTCTACAATACCAAACCAACCTAAAGTCTCTGCACCATTCTGGAAACGCACATTTTACAGTGTTATTCGGTGAAACAACCAGCAAATCAATGTAGTGCCTGTCATGTTTCAGACTCTACACTAAGTTCTCTGAGCAATACTCGATTACTCTGTCCTCAGATGTACAAAGTAATATCTGTCTCTGTCCTCTTAAGCACCTACATAGAGAAAGAGGTGTATGCAGTTAAATATGATAAAATTTGACAAATTTGATAATATGGTGTTATGCAAGTGACTCCATTTATTCTGACTCTAGGTCAGAAAAGACCTCCACAGGAAGTGATATTTGCACTGAAGCTAGAAGAACTGAGAGCTTTCCATCTCTAGATCCAGGGCAGAGGGTGTAAGAGTGCCTTGACATCCAGAGATTAGCAGTTCCCAAATGCAGTTAAGAATATAGGCTTAGTGACAGGGCATTAGGGAGTATGAGGCAAGAAATGTAGTGTGAGACCAGACCTCATAAGTAAGTTTCAGTTTACACTTGTTAACGGTGAAGAAGATGCTAACTCTGGAGAGCATTATGAAGAGGCCGTAGGTGAGATGCCTCACCAGGAGCTCAGCTAATATCATGATCCAGACAAAAGATAATCTGGTATGTGAGAGATGAAATAGAGAGGTGAGCACAGACTAGAGATAGTTAGAAAGTATAATTGATGTTGATTATTTAAATATGAGGGTAAAGAGTAGGATGAATCAAAGTTGACTATGTTAATACCCAAGATATTAGCTCTTCCATCCATCCCACCACCATAGATGCTTACGTACTCAGGATAACACCTATTATATAAAGTAACCTACAATCCAGATAACACCTATTATATAAAGTAACCTACAATCCAAATAAATACGAAACGTAGTTATTTGCTAAAAATAAAAATCTATATTAACCCATAAGAATGTGTAATATTCTTCATTATTCACAATCTATGTTTTCTTTCTCATTCTTTTCTACTGGGCAGTATGGGAGGAAGAGTGAAACTAGTAACTAAAAGTGAATAAGGAGTAAGTTGAATTACAAAATCAGTGTGGACTATTAAAATTCTATGAACAGATTTTTACTTTAAAGTATCAGGGACAGATCAATTTTGTAAATGTCTATCATGGACCAAATACAAATTCAGTGGTGGGAGTAGAGGTCAAAGCAGGTGTTCTTCCAGCTTGGAAATATGTACAGATATGGGACTGCCTTGTGGGACTTCTGTTTTATGGCTCCTATATTCTCAGCTGTCCATAGCAGCTCCCCACAAACCTTCTCTTCCTGCTCTTTCTCTCCCTTTCTTAGCATCTGAGATGCTGGAGGATGTGTATACAAATCTAGTTGTGGAATTACCTTTGCCTCTGACCCCTTTCCTTCTTTGCTATGACAAGTTGCAAATCATCCTCCCAGCCATTCTGCAGACATGAAGTAAATGGTTTGGGGCAATTTAAATATTTCAGCATTTCTATTTATACATGATATATATGATTATAGAAGAGGTAATACTTTTAATTATTTAATTTTAACTTGGGGAAAGAAAATCTCTGCTTATTTTTACTTAGTTCAGCATTTATACATTGTCTATTATGCAAAAACATATATTATTATTAACGCATGCTCCAGTTTTTTCCAATAGATTGACCACAATGGTTTCCCTTAACTAAAATGGGTGCAGGCTTGTAGATTTTTACCAAGCCTTGGAAGATGCAGCTGCAGAAGCATTTGGAAGTGGTGTTAAATTATGTCCCTGTGAAAATGGATATTTATTCATTGGTCTCTTACTCGAATCAGTTAGAAATATCGAGATGACGATTAACTAACAAGGAAGAAGTTGCATCTTAATTGCCTATAGCAGTCTCACTGAAGGACTGGGCTCAACTTTTTCCAAAATGTAGCATATGAGATACGCATAAAAGGAATCTAGATCAGTCATTAAATCCATCTCTATAATTCATTTCTTCAAGACAGGAAGAATAATGAGGCTAAAGCTTAATTATAAAACGTTCGGCCTAGCCTTAGCTTTAACTAGTTTTATAACTTATCTGGCATGAATAAACCTACAGATTAAATTAAGGTGGTGCTTATTTTTTAGTCTACCTGTGGGACCCTACACAGGGTAAGCTGAGGGTCTTGCTGCTCCACCCTCGTGGGACTGCCATACTTGCTTTTATTCATCGTGATCACTGTGTTTTCTAATTTCCTCTTCATAGAGGACCAAAATAGACTCTCATTTCTTTACCAAAGTTCAGGATGGAAAGCTGCTCCTGTTCATTTTGTCAATGATGTGATTTTTCTTTTATTCTAATTAAATCTATTGAAGATTCTCAGGAAATTAAGGAGGCAAAAGGCTTCCCTGTTCTCACTTTACCAGGTATAATCGATAATTATGGCTGATATGAACAGGCTCATGTTTACTTGAGGGTACCCAGTGTCTCACCCAGTTCTCTTTTTTGACATTATAAACCAATCAACTAAATTTGTATTCTACCTTTCTATTTCCCTTGAGAAAAATTTAAAATAGGTACTCATATTCTTTCTATTTTTAAATTATATAGCACAGAATAATTTTTACTTTCCCAAAAGTTTTTCTAATGCAAAGAAGAGTTGACCAACACACAAAGGGATAGAGATCAGGACAGAAGAGCAAGCCAGACAGGCTGTATACTCACCAACATCGAGTTCGGGGGTCAGGAGGAAAGCTTTGGAAAAAATTTTACAGTTTAAGCAAAAAGGACTAAGAAAAAGGTCATATATCTGACAATTATTTGCTACAGGAAACAAAGACTTTGGAAAACGTGTTGGTATCTCAGTAGCAGGCAGAAGACTCTTTCGAGGCTGAAAATCACATGGCGAGAACAAACTAATGTGGAAAAAACAGCTAAGTGGAAGGGATGGGTGACCTACAAGGAAACCCAAAAATAGAATTAACACAGTAAAAATCAAGTCATTGATATAGAAAATATACATGATATGGCTTCTTGTATGCAAAAGAAAGATGAAAAATAAAAGGAAAACAAGAGAGAAAAGGCAGTGAATGGAATCCAACCCTAGAATTACAGGTGTTTCCAGGGAGGAAAACACTAGTGTCAGAAGCAATAAAAAATCAGACACATAATTGGAAGAAAAAAAATCTGGACAAATAATTTCTACTAGCAATAAAACAGCGTTTGACATCTAATAAAATAGCAAAAATATTTAGAAGCAAAATTAGGAATAAAAAGGTGATTTAGCCACAAATACAGAAATAGTAACAGCAACAACACTAATACATGGCACTGACTAGGTGCCGTCCCTTTTGGAGTTACATATCCAAGTTTTGAACATTTATTTTACAAGGAGGTAAACTTTTAAAATGAAAAGCAAATACTATGTAAAAATGCTGAGAAAGTTTCAAAGCTGAATGATAATATTTTTCTGGCAAGTGTGAATTACCAAAATAGATTCAAGAAGATTTAGATAAATTGGTAGTTGTAAAAGAAATTGAAAGTTCATCAAAGCATAACTTCTAAAAATAAGCTCCCTTTTGCTTCTAAAACGTAGGCAAAGTGCTATCATCTGTGCCGTCTTCTAAGCTTTCAAGGGACATGGTCCCATGCTGAGTAAGTTGTCCCATTGTGAAGACAAAGGTGTAAAAGCCTTCCTGTTTACTTTTCAAGCTAGTATTATCCTAACCCCAAACCTGACAGAGCACAAAAATTAATGCCCCTTATCAATTTTAACATAGATTCAAAAATTCTTTTTAATTATTAAAAAGTATCCACCATATTTAGATGCTTATCTCAGAAATGTAACAAAGGTTTTTAGAAAGTCCATTAATAAGTAAATCAGTGTGAAAAATATGTTAATCTCAATTGATGCCCCGAAAGAGCATTCAAGACCCATTTCTAACCAGTGACGAATTCTGTAAATCTAGCAACAGACTCTTTATCTTTTAAGAATATCTATCATATGTTAATAACCAACTTTGTCATTATGATAGGCATGCATATAATGAAATTGAATCCTTATCGACAGGAACTTGGAAATTCCAGATGATTATAAAGAAAATATAAAAATCGCCCACAGTCTCACATCCAGAAACATTCACCATTAATATTTTAACTAATGTTTTAAACATGTGCCAGGCCCTATACTAAGTGCTTATTTGCATGTTTTTATTTAGTTTTGTTAAGAATCCTCTGCCATAGGTGATTTTGTTGTAATCTTCATTTTCCTGATGAGGAGACTGATACATAGAAAGATTAAGCAGCTTGCCCAGGGTTGACGCTCAAGCAGTTACATAGGTGAGATAGAAACTCAAGCAGTGTTATTCTAGAATTCACTCTCTTAAACCATTGGGTTATATTGTCTCTTTAGAGAATTTTCCAGTATTTTACCATAAGCATTTTCCAATGATATGTTTTTTGGATTTTAATGATATTCTAGTATATGAATGTACTGTATGTATTTAAACATTGCC
The DNA here is from genome assembly GCF_902729225.1 of Pteropus medius. Classification (NCBI taxonomy): domain Eukaryota; kingdom Metazoa; phylum Chordata; class Mammalia; order Chiroptera; family Pteropodidae; genus Pteropus; species Pteropus medius. The sequence continues at coordinate 10,245,311 of NW_024352786.1, read as the reverse complement.
TGTTTTTAAAATAGGTAAGTCATGTCTGATTATTACAAATACTAATGCATTTAACATTTTCATATAAATTTAAACTGCCTAATTTTTTCTTTGAAGATTAACTGCAAGATACAGAATTACTAAGTCAAAGTCATGAATATTTGTGAACTGTCATGATTCTTCTACTTGTTTTCTGGAAAGATTTTTGCAGTTTGTGTTTCTAGCCAGAGAAGATGAAACTGCCCATCTCATAGCAACTGAATCAGCTCTGAATAGTACCTCTGTTTAAAACTTTTATAGATTTCATAGGTGAAAAAAAAGGGTATCTCATCTAATCATATCTTTGGCCACTAGTAACGTATAAGAACATTGTCCTGTTAATATTGTTGTGTGTCTAATTGTAAATTCCTGCCTCAAAGAAAGCAACATAGCTAGTGGTTAAAAACACAGTCATTTTTCTCAGAGGCTCTGGAGCTTGCAAATTTTTTGAAACATGTCACTATACTAGATATACTGTTCTCACACAAAGGCTGACATGGAAAGTTGTCCAGTTATTCCTAGAAGTTTAGGTTGATTCCGATCTCACCCACCTTAATCTCACTGAACCTCAGTTTCCTCATCTTAAAGTAGGGATAATGATAATTATTCTTCCTTGTTTTATTGTCAGTATTAGATAAAATATGCAGAGTGTTCAGTGCAGCAATAGTGCAAAAAAAAAAAGTGTTTAGCCTCCAAATAGTAACTTTTTAAAAATATGCTTTCATGTCACTTACTCTACAAAGACTTGTTTTAGAGTGTGGTATGTACTTATTATTCTTCCATTATAGATTGTAAATTCTCTAGAAGAATGTTTATCTTTGTCATCATCTCTAGTACGTAGCATAAATCCTGACGTGGATTAGGAATACATACCTACTCAAGTGAGCTGAATGTAAAATTACTTCCAAAGGACATTTTGTGGTTAGATGTCATGATTCCATCTAGCTAGCCTCTAAAACATTTTATATTATTATCGCACAATTTTTAAAAATAGAAATCCCCAAATTTAGGTTCTCAGAGGCAGCTTTTAGAGTTGTAACTATTTGCTGTCCACTTTCTTTAGGACAGGCTTAATTACAGGCCATGTCAGCTAAACTCAAGAGCAAATGCAAGAGTAGTGGCCACCCCAGTTACATTGTGGTTTGATGAACAAAGATATGGCAACTACAGTGGGGACCTCAGCAAGTGAGAAGTACTCACCCTCTTTCTCCTTCCATTGAAAGAGAAATGTTTTCAAAAATATCTCCTACTATGTGGTGTAGTAAAACAAAAAATGAAACTCGCTGATAAGGTTTTATAAAGACCTACAAAAGTCAACATGGCTTCTTAAGTTATTTTTACTGTCAGACCAAAGTTATCACGAAAGTTATGGGGGAGAAATATTTTTAGAATAAAACAAATGTTAAGTTAGAGCATCGTTTTATAATAAAAATATATACTTGGAAACCTGATTTAGGTTATGGTGATTAAGAAAATTAATTTTGTACGGTGTATCCTTTATCCACTCCCAGCCCATCCTCTCCAACTTGTGGGCCTGTGTTTGCACCATATTCTAATTAATAATCATTTCACAAAATACTAACAACATAGACTTTGGTTTGGAGAATTTTAAATGTTCTATATTTAATACCTTTCTATACTGATGTCCGAATTGAAATAAAGGACATGTACAACAGTTATCATTATGGGCAAGTTTAAGTTCAATTTTATTATTTAAGTTTTCTCGAAAAGTGAAACACAGGCCAAATAACAACAACAAGGCTTTGGTTAAGGAAGTGGGAAGTGTGATCAGGTGCCATTTAGTTCATTTAGCTGTCATTCACTTTGGGTGACAGTCTGCAATTTCAAGAAATTTAAGAGGGAACTCCATTTTCCCTTGCAGCCATAAGTGATGCCAGATAGACTTTAACCTGATTTTGCCAGGATCTTAGGAAAATTCCTTGGCCTGTTAAGCAATTACCTTTCTGCTGGCTGTGTTTTGCCTTATCACCCTGAATATGTTTTTATTTTAAATTTGAATGACCTTTGAGTCAGAGGGACTTATTATTTGGGGACCATTATAAAGTGTTTCTTTCAATACATCCCCCACCCCACTGTGTCCTCTCTAAATGTAATTTTCTAAATCATTCTTTTAAAAACCTGATTTCTCTCTAATGCTCAACAACTAATTTCTTTAAAAATTGAGTAATTTAAAGAATTGGGCATTTTGCTGATACTCACAAGGACTTATTTGTTGTTTTAAAGCTAAGGGAACAAACATTTGTTCTTTATAGTTTTTCCATTAGAAACTCTAAAACTAATGGAATAGTTCAATTTCATTTGTTTTGAGGTTATAAAGCTGGCAACAGTTTCGATTCTCATTTTATAACTCAACTTTCAGACTAATTGTATAAAGGGAAGTTGAAGATTGGCACCTGCTTGCTAATTACACTCCTCCATACCCCCTTCCTCCCACAAAACACTTTTACCACAGTAGTCTGGGTAATTCAGTGGAAAAACCACATGATAGGGATCATGAACTTACCCAATGTTTTTTGGTTTTTTTTCGTAGTTAAGGTTCAAAAAAGGGCAGCTCTTTCTAGTCTGTTTTGCAAGATTTTCACAGGAAGAATTATAATGAGCAGTGCTATTATAGTCTGTCAAACCTAATAATATTAATAATAATCAATATAACAAAACACGGAGTAAAGTTTCCATATTATCAACCATTTAGTCCTTCCAACAGTACTGTTATCTCCACTTCACAGAACCAAGGCACAGAGAGGTTGACTGCATGACCCCGCATCACACGACAAAAGAGGGAGCAGGAATATCTAACCCCTGACATTCTACCTCCAGGGCATATCCACTCCTGTGCCATGCCGTTCGTGTTTCACAAAGCACATTTCATGACACATTTCATCACTTAAACCCCTTACTAGCCCCAGGAGATATTAAGGTTTTATTATTCTGTTTGTTCACTAGAGTAAACTGAGACATAGAAGCAGGCAGCAGAAGTGACCAAGGCCACCAATAATTGATGAAGTTGTCTCAACGCCAGGCCTCCTGACTGCCCGCTCCCTACTCTTCTCACAACTATGTCTCTCAGGGAGGTTTTGTTTGTTTTACCAAGGAACATTTTCATTCAGTGAAAATTTAAATGATCTCTTTATAAGACAAATGAATGAAAAACTGTCCTAGTTAAAGCGAGGTGGGCAAGACACTTACACTTCACTCCTACCCCCCACTACTTCCATTCCTTTGCTAGAGGCCCCCGAAACAGCTCTGTGGAACACCAGTGGGAATCCATTGCCATATCCCATGGTATCTTTCAAAAAGGTAAAGAATGATTGTGGCCCCAGGCAGGTGAGATTCTGAGTCCTCCCATTCTGACAAACTAATTTCCCCCAGTCTTGATGGAATTCAAGTATTAGGGATTTCGCCCATTAGAAAAATGCCCTTTATCCTCACTTAAATTCAGAACCCATTGAGAGAAGGTTGTGGGAATCAGGTAAATGGAAATTAAAATGTCACCATTTTGATGATAAAGCTGCTAGAGAACATGGCTTAGATTTGATGCCAAGCAAAATTATTAAATCTTTCATGAGACAATGACCCACCCACTGGCCAATCTAATGCCTTAGTCTTGACTCTGATGCCATAAAGCCTGCCCTGTGGAGGGTTGGCGCTGGGTGAGAAGTTCCTGCAAGCAGATAGATGCCAGAAAGATAGAAGGGCAGACTCCCTAAAATTTCATTTTTTTCCTCCCACACCACCAATGGGATAAATGACTCCTCTCCTGGCAGTGAGTGAAGGTCAAGAAAGGCCAGGGTGTCACTCTAATGGAACACCTCCAAACGGAAAAACTCTGAGTGTAGGAATCCCATTTTACATTCCCAGATCTCTGCAGTTAAACTGTACTAATGTTGTCTAGAAAATAAAAAGCAATCCTGAGTGTCTGTTGAATTGCAGCTCACAAAAAAACATGAATTCCAAACATACACATCAACATCAAACCATAATGAATTTAGTTTTTTTCTCAGATAGAAAACCAAACAGAAATAGAGTGTCATTTCTGCAAAACAGACCACCTGTTGGCACCCAACTTCTAAATGTTGGAGTGTCTCAGGGTGTGGTCCTGGGTGCTTACTGGGCTCTCCTTATGTATAGATTCTCCGGAAGAGGTCTCATATACTAACTCAACTCTCATTGTAATATGCAGGTTGATGGCTCCCAAAAGTGCAGTGCCATCTATGACCTCTGCTCCAACCTCTGGGCTCCCCATCTCTACCTGGATATCTCACAAACTTTATATGTCCAGAGCAGATTTTTTTATTTTCATCCGTAAGCCTCTTTCTCTCTATTTTTTGCAGTTCAATGAATGAATGCACCATTACATTGTTTAAGCAAAAAAAAGAAAACAATGTTATCCCAAATCACCATCCAATAGAAATATAATGTGTGCTACATATGCCATTTTACATTTTCTAGTAGTCACATTTAAATATTTTTAAATTAATATATATTTATTAGTAATATATTTAACCCAACCTATCAAAATATTGCTATTTCTACATCAATATACAAGTTATTAAGATGTTTTACTTTCTTGTGCTGTCTTTGGAATTCAGAATATATTTTATACTCAATAATGTATTTAGCATCTCATTTCTTACCCACAGTTCAAGTGCTCAGTAGCTACATTGGCTAATGGCCACCGTATTAGTGCAGTCCTAGATCTACGCTTCAATTCTTATTCCTCCAATCAGATACATCAACGTGTCTTCTTATCTCTTATCTTCATATAAACCATCCACTTGTCTGTACCTCCATGACCTTTGCATCTTTCACCTTCTATGGCAACCTTCCTACTACGTCTCGAAGTTCCTCTCACCCCTCCAGTCTGTTTTCCACCCAGCAGCCAAAGTAACCATTTTGGAATATTCTTATTAAGTGATTATGTTCCAGTCTCTATTTTATGTGTTAGAGACAGCAGCAGTATAATGGTCAAGAGGAGTGTATCCAGGTACAAATCTTGTACTAGCTGAGTGACCTTGGGCATGTTACTAAACCAATGTGAGGCTCAATTTTCTCATCTGTAAAGTAGGAACAGTAATATCATCTACCTTATGGGGTTGCTGTAACAATCCACTTAGTTAATAAAAGTGCTGAGTACAGGTTTGAATTTTGGGTTACCGATTTTTTTTAATGCTTTTATTTTGTTGTGACAAAATACATATAAAATTTGCCATTTTAACCATTGTACAGTTCTGTGGCATTAATTACATGTACAAAATACCGCACGGCCATCATCACTAACTCTTTCCAAAACTTTTTCATCACCCCAAACAGAAAAACCTTCTACTCATTCAGCAATAACTCCTCATTTCCCCCCTACCCCCAGCCCCTGGTATGGATTACTGAATTCTCAACTTTTATTATGGCATCTACACCGAGTTGAGGAGAGATAGAGAGTAAGTAAACAAGGTATTTCACATGTCTGCTAATGCTGAATGCTGGGGAAAGAAAACCGCGAAAGAGATGAAGGCCGGGGATGCCGTCACCGATGATCAGGACGGGCCTCTCCGAGGAAGAGACTTTTTCCCAAAGGGGGGCACAAAGTGAAGGAGTCGGCCGTACAAAAATCCCCCCAAGGCCTTCCTCATCTGTATATTAATGTTATGAACCTTAAATCTGACGTTTTGTCATTGTTAGAAGCAAAAACCCAACACATTTGATTTAATTCTATTTCTGCCTCTTTGTAACATTGTGGCTTGATTTCAAACCCTCCTCATCCCTCTGCTGGCTCTCAGTCCCTTCAAATGGGAAAGGGGTGTAATGCTGACCTCACCAGCTGGTTGTGGTGGCCAAGGAGCCATAGTGACTCACTCAACACTGGGTCACATCTCTCGTCAGTGTTACTGTTAATATAAATATTATTGTATAACAGCCACGTTCCTTTTCTTATAAAATTAATTTTTTTGTTCGGATAGAAAATTAATATTAAATCATACACGTTTATTTTTTCTTTGCTCTGTGCAGTTCAGAATCTGGAGTTATACTTTCCTTTCTTTAAATGTGAGGGTTCCATCTAGTGGCCAAATTCAAAGATATAGCTTGTGGCTAGGGCACTGTTTTTTAATCTGTGGGTAGTAAACTTTTTTAATTCATAGAAAATAGAAAATACCATAGTGTGTAAAAATTCATCTGTAAAATTTAACAAATACATTCCACAAAATTATTTTATTGAAATATTAAAACGTGTGTGTACTAAGGCGCAATATGAAATGCTTTTTCTGACAGCGGGCCATTTTAAATATATTAGAAAGTCACTTGTCTAGGAAACTTGATTTATTGTAAGTCAGGAGTGAACACTGGGTTTAACTTGGGTTGAAATTGCCTGGGTAGTTTAAAAAACTGTTGCTTTGTCCTTCCTAAAATTCTGTTTGATTTGGTCTGGAGTGTCACCTGGGCATCAGAATTTTTAAAAGCTACTCAGGTGATTCCCTGTGCAGCCAAGGTTAGGACTTATAGTCTTAGGTTCATGGGAAGTTAGAACTTGGAAAATCTTTGGAGGTGATGGTCAAGCCTCTGAGTGTTGTACATGAGAGTTTAAATTGCCTGCCAGAAGTCACACTGGTAATTAGTAGAGAAGCTTCATGAAGGACCTTGGTGGATATTTTGGAACCTGTCAGAAGTTCAGGAAATGTTTTATTCCATTGTTTGGAGGGCTTTAAAAGGGGAGAAGATAAAATGGAGTATAATATGTCTAATCTGGTTTCCAAGTTTTAAATTGGTTTTTACATATCAGCAAAATAAGTTTGTAGAATTTTTCTGTTAAATTTTTATTTACAAAGCTAAATCAAATTAAATTGTGTCAACACAATCTACATCACTGATTTTTTGTTTACACAACACCTGAGGAAGTTTGCAACCTGTGTCTCTGAATATAATAAGGTAGTTTCACTTTCCTGGCATTTTTCTCTCAGAAACTGCATTTGAGTGTTGGTGATGCCTTGTCTCTTACTAATAACTAGGAGAGCACTTGTGACTGTCCATCAAAACTTTACATTCTACGAAGTACAATGATTAAAAGCTGTAGTGCTCATAATCAAGAATTTTTCAATCTACAGCAAGAGAAGACACACACATAAGTTTTTAGGATAAAAAACAGAGCAGCAGAATATAAGCACGTTCATATGTAAAGGTGCCCATAGCCAGCTGAAAGTTTAATACACACGTACTGGAGCAGAGAGTATGTTGGGGGCAGGGGAGGCTTCCAGGAGATAATTTTTGAGTGAAGAGAAAGGGAAGGGTTTAGATTTAAGTGAAGGCTTGAAATAAAGTTAATTATCATCTTATGTAAGTTAGAGTAAAAAATCTTTTGTAATGGAAAAAGAAGACTCTTTGAGAGGGATTCTGGTAGGTGTGAGAGAGAGAGAAAAATATTTGGTGAAGACATACTAATAAGTAAAATGGATGTACAGGTTTCCATTACCAGGAGTTTTTAAGGTTAGAATGTCAGAACCCCAAAAGAACTTTGAGATAAAGCCCATCCTCATCGTCCAGAGGAGGAAGCTGAGACGTGGAGACCTCACCAAGGCTGCATCTTTGCCTAATCCCCAAGTTCTCCCTCCCTCCCTCTCCTTTGTTTCCCTGGTCCATAGTTAGTAGCCTCACCTCGCCAAATTTGAAAGATAATTAAGAATCAGTATATTCTGTACATATCTTAATCAGTTTAAAAATATTGATTTGATAAATTAAAATGTAAATACATAAAGATAAAAACAACTTTTTAAATCCATATGCCTAAAAGTGTATGACATAGGTGTGAGCCTAATAAGCTCCCATAATGGTTAAAGACTAGAGTATAGATAGTAAAACAACCATTAAACAGTTTAAACCAGACCATTTAAATCAGGGTTTCTGAACCTCAGCTCCACTGACATTTTAGGTATGTATGTGCATTACAGGGTGTTTAGCAGCATTCCTGGTCTCTACCCATTAGATTCCTGTAGCAACCCTTCCATCACCACTCCCAGGTTGTGACAACCAAAAAATGTCTTCTGGCTGGGGGTGGGGTGGGTGGGGAGAATCCCTGCCCACCCCCAAATTGGAAACCATTAATGTAGATGATTTAAGAATATTTGGGAGTACAATTCATCAAGGATGATTAGAAGTGAGCAATGGACGTGCCCAAACCGATATCTCCGTTTTGTACAGCTTGAGCTTGGCATTTACTAATTGCTCCTGCAGAGCCCTGCACTCAGCATGATGCTCCATGATGCCTGAGAGTGAAGACTCCACCATTGTCAGGCTATTCACCTTAACATTGTCTGCACCCATCTGAGTTATCTGACCCTACTTGAGTCTCCCTAAAACTATATGAGCTGGTCTCCTTCTTGGAGAATTTCCAAATACCAGGGAATTCTCTCATTCACACTAGGACAACTGTGAATGTTGCGAACACTTCAGAATTCTAACCCCAATCCCAATCTAACATAAAATCATTTCCAGACACACGCAGTGAACAGCAGACTCGGAGCAGGCTGTCATTCAGTCCCCCACTCGGAACGCATTCGCCCCGACCCACTGAGCCACAGGAAGTGGAAGCAGCAGGCAGTGAGGCCAAGCAATGAATGCTGGGCCTTTTTCTTAGAAAACAAAGAATCTACTTTGGGCTGGCAGGAAACATCCGGAAAAAACTCTGACCTTGATTATAATCAAATAAAAGATGGGATTCATAGAAAATGTCTTTTATGCTATAAATAATCATTTTGTTGGGCTTTTTATCATATCTTTTCTCTGTCAGAACCATCTACATTGACTAATTTACAAGAGAAGCAATTGACCCTCAAAGCAGATTTTTGGAAGAGATTCTCCAGGAATGTTAGTAGTTTTTATTTTTTATTTTTTTAAATCAAGACCCTCTTATTTCCTGAGCTGTGTTGTTATGAGAAGAAATGTCTGAATGTGATAATGGGTGCAATGTAAAATTGGGTAATTAGGAATTTTTACCCAAATTTCCAGAGAAGAAAGTCCAAGTGTGTTTTTCAAATGCCAGTGGATACACTAACTACCACAGACAACTTCGTGAACCCTAGTGTCTCTTGGTAGGGACCATTACATAAGTCTTCCTTTCCAAATGCATTGGAAAGCTGAATTCTGCACAGTAGATAGCACTCTTCTGGCTTGTTTTGTTAGGGGTTACTGGCTTCCTAACTTCTCTTCTGCCTACACTTTCCATAGCTCCTGACGTAACGTGGACTTCATCAGTTCTTACTCCCTGTGTGGTTTTCTGCTTAGTTAACATCTCTCTCAGAACTTTCTCCTCCTTAAGGCTGAAAGCTGAGAGCCACTTGAGTTGGTCTGATTCCCTTAGTCACCAGGCTGGGAGTATAAGGTTAACTTTTGAAAAATGATTCTTTGGTAAAGAAATGCAAAAAAAAAAAATAGTCCTCCAATGGCTAGGAATGGCCCTCCAAACATGAGTATTATTCCTTTCAGATATCTTCCAAGAAAGAAGAAAAATGAAGTGGGGGAAGAGAAATATTTGATAGTCTATGGAAGATTTATCAGTTCTAATCGCTCAATATTTTCCATCCCTTAACAAAACCACACTAAGCACTGAAGAAAATGTGTAATCTCACTTTGTTGTTATCTGTTTAGCATCCATTTTCATTCTGAAATCTTTCATTGTTAGCATCTTTCTTATGTATCGATCTGTATTGTTTTCACATAATAAAACAAGAAGTCTCAATGGGGCAGGGAGGGAGAGACCAAGGCTTTGCAGGGGAGATATTAAATATGTTAAGAACAGGATGGCTGGACATAAATAACAGAGTTATTGATTAATACACGCTGAAAAATCAACCCATGGTTTTTGCATAGTGTGTACCACAGTGACAGAGTAACCTCCAGAAACAGGCATTTAAGTACTTTTGACAACACTTGTAAATCAGAGGCACACTCCCTCCATTGAATTAGAAAAGGGGTTACATTAAGCCCATAGCACTAGTATTCTACATATCCAGCAGTTATTACTAATTCTTTTTTCTATTTCATCTGAAAGCAAGTCTAACCCTAGAGGAATGGGAAGATTATAAACTAGTACTTGCAGTGGAGACACAACCATGCACATGGGACCTTTCTGTCTGTCCTTGATTGGCTCATTTAGTCGGAACACTGTACAAATTGTTTCTCTTTTAAGAGCCTTTGCTTTAATTTTTCACCCAGACCTCACCCTCCTCCTAGTCCTAAGTTGACAGTTTAATGCCCAAACATGTGAAGGGCCACAAAGCATTCCAAAGTGTATGGTAAATCAGGGCAGTGGTGATGGATGCTAAACTCAGATGTAGCTGAGTCTTTAAATTTGTGCAACCAGTGTATTGAGAAGGCTGAACTCAGGACACAAAGAATTTATTTTCTTGTATTACTGCCTTCAAACACGCTTTGCTGGATTCTTTCCCCACCCTGGAAGCTCTCTCAGCCAGACACTTTCAAGACTCACTTTCAAGTATTAAAAAACAGTGAGTCTAAATCAGAGCGTTCACTTCACACCCAGTTAAAATGTCTGCCTCTCCTTGGTTCAGGTTCTCGGGTTTGGAATAGTGGAGAGTGCCTGGTTAGTGCTTATTCCATTCCTCTTTGTTCTTTCTTCATCCCACACACAGCCTTGTGGCTCTCAAAATGGTGCTTCTGGGTCCTTCAGGGCATTCAAAGGGACTAGGAATGGAGGAATCGGAGCAAAAGTTAAGAGTACCTTGTCCAACCCTGTCTGCCATCTTTTACGCCCTCATGTCTAGTGTTCAAACGCTGGCTCTCTCGTGGAGTTTATTATGAGGAGGACTTTGTTGAGATCTCCACCCTGACATGAGTGATAGGATCTGACTGTCCTTTAGGACTTCCAGTCCAATTCCTGCCTCTGTAGTTCACCTCATTTTCTCTTACTGGTGGGTTCCCCACCTTAGCATGTAGCCCTCTTAGATGAAATCTCATCGAGATGGCTGGAGCCTGGCTATTTGTAAGGATTCCAGGTAGTACATGGGAAACCCATGCATCCTCACCTCTTACCATGCCAGTCTCTGCAGGCAAGGCTGCCCTATGCTTACTCTGTCTTCATGGACAGCCCTCAGTAGGCCGTTACCTTCACAGTTCTCTAGGAGGGAAGCAAGAACCAATCTCCATATTTGCAAATCCTCCCAAGATCCTGGGGCCACATTTTGGATTTTCTCAAGAAATCTCTAAGTGTGTGCTCCACCTCCAGTGTTCACTGGAGAGGATCCTTTGGGCTTCTTTAGCTCAGCATGTCTCAGCAAGGGAGTAAAATGTGTTCTCCCCACTCTATGCAGATAGAGCTTCCTCCTTTCATGGGAATGGACATAAGGAAGCAGCATCTAGCGAGAGGAAAAAGCAAAGCACACTGCACTCCAATTTTCTCCAATGACTCTAGTCTCCAGTCTTTTGTCATATACACTGGAAGTGGGTGATGGGGATGAGGGTCACAGAAACTGGGTGACTGTCTAGAAACCCCTCTTCACAGCATTGCCATAACCTATTGTCCTAACTTTGAATTTCAGTGAAAATTCTGAGATTTCAGGAAGTGCCCTTGTGATGTGTCAAATTGAGTACACTACAGTTCCCAGATATTTGGCCAAACACCAGGTCTAAGTGTCACTGTGAGGGTATTTTTAAATGAGATTCACATTTACGTCAGCTGGCTTTAAGAAAAGCAGATTAGCCTTTCTAATGTGGTTGGGCTTTATCCAACCAGTTGAAAGCCTTAGGAGAAAAAGCCTGAGGTCCTCCAAGGGAAGAATTCTGCCTGTAGACAGCGTTCAGACTTGAGCTGTAAATCCTCCCTTCCTGGACCTCCAGCCTACCAGCCTGCCCTGAAGATGTTAGACTTGCAAGCACCTCCAATCACATAAGCCAATTCCTAAAAATATATAAATGCACATACACCATCCCTATCGGGGCTGTTTCCCTGGAGAATCCTGATTAACACAGTCCTATTTATCATTTTCTATCAGTTTTCCAGGCTCCTAACTTGTTTTGCTCACTCTGGATATCATCATCTCATCTCTGGTAGTCAGAGGATTTTATTCACTATGAACATCTGTTACCAGTACCTGGAACAGTTCTTCCACTTAGAACTTTATGAAGAAATCGGAAGGATTACCCAAGGCTGACAACACATATAATGAAATAAGAACTATATGTAATTGTCTGGCATATAAGCTTCCACGGCCATATACAGTATCCATCTGATTGTGACATTAGTTTCCAAATCATTTTCCCCAAAATAGGGAGTAAATCTACCATGCTCCAGTCCAGATTTCCTTGTGCCTCCCAGTCTCTGATCGTCTTCCCTTGTGTGTCCATGTTGTTCTTGCCATAAAGTAGCCCATGCTGGAGTGAGGGTGATTTCAGAACCCTTATTTCTAATTCTCCAACATTCTCAGGTTCTCTTCCCACTTGCTTAAATTTCAGTTAGTAGAGTATTTTCATTAGATGCAGTTCAAGGAAATTGCATTTCCTCAGTGCTCTTGGCCAACTGCTTGCCCCTAGCAACTTGTTTCCATGGAAACGGTCTCTCCCTCTATTTGCATCTTTCTGTTACTCTCTGACCACTGCCTCTGGGCTCTTCTACAGCCATAGAAGGTTCTCATCATGAGCGCTCCTCTGGTGGGAGAACTCTCACGTTAAATCCAAATTAAAACGGGAGCTCCTGTTGCCCAGGAAAGTGAACCTGTGATTGAAATGGTACCATTTAACTCCATGATTGAGTCAGCTACACAATCTCATCACCACTGTTTCTAATTGAAATAGCTACCATTTACTGAATGCTTACTGTGGTCCAGGCACTGGTCAAAGCACTTTGTTCAAAGCACTAATTAGTCTTCACAAGACTCTTTGAAGGTTTATACTGTAATTAAGGCCATTTTTACAAATGACAGACTCAAGGCCTACAGAGGTTGAATAACATCTAGGATCCCACAGCCAATGTAGCAGAGACGGGTTCAAATTCAGCAGTCTAGCTTCGAAGCCTATGATTCTTACTACAACACCATGGCCCCCCAAAAGCGAATCCTGCCTGAGGGTCAGCCTTCTCTTTACAAACAGACAGTTTCAAATTTTTTACAAATGTTTATTTGTGACCAAATAGGATTCTATACTTGAATTCATTATATGTATTATATCTATACCAAAAAGGTTTTGACAGGAATTCACATTAAAATAAACTTTTTGTTGCCAGACTTGAACTGAAAACTTAGCTCTGGGGTTCCTGACTGCCATGACCAAAAGAGGAACTTTAAATTTCACATTTTTCATCATGTGATAAAAAAGAAGCATGGCAGTTCATGGGAAAAGGTACAAATTTTATAATACTGAATTGCGAAAAGAATATATCGTATTTTTTTTAATGATGGCTTGAGTCTTCAATTGCAATTTTAGAACAAAGCAGATGTCCACTTATGAAGACCAATGAGAAGTTTATATCTGTCATTTTCTCACACAATCCCTTCAAGAAAAAAATCAGAGTTTCTCTCACAGGCAGGGCTAATCTCATTTTTCATTAAATGGGTGTCTCAGCCACCACACTCACTGTTTCAGCCTCTCTGGCTGTCATCTGATTCCAGGAATACGATAGGAAGAGGCCTAGATTCAGGCAACATGAACCCCCAATGTCATTTTCTATTTTTTTTTAAGTCTAAACATCTTGGTTAACATGTTTTTTAAACAATTTCTATTTTTTTGTTCTTTTCAAATGCACTTATTGTGAGCTACAGGTTTTAAAGTTAATACTTTTGAATTAAACCAATGGATTTCCCTTTTAGGTCACTCATTTGAAGAATCCATCATTAACTTTGGTGGCCAAATACACCAACTTTGCAATAGATCCTTTTGCCATAAAACCACTTTCTCCAACTCTGCTTATGTTATGAAGTAAATTTCTAATCCAATCCTTCAGGTTGGTAACATGGTTTGCCTCTTCAGCCTTTCTCCAAAGTTAACTTAATTCCTTTAGCCTTCCAGTAAAGTCCAGTCTCCATGCTTTTACTCAGGACTGTAACTTTACTGCTGTTTCCTTGGGGTATGTTCCCATTACCAGCGGCAACTGTATCACCCGGGAGCTGCTTGGAATACAGTCTCCCAGCTTACACGTGGGGTTTATATTCCAAGACCCCTGTAGATACCAGCAACCACAGGTAATACTGAACCCTGTATATACTGTGTGTTTTTTTTTTTTCTAAACACACATATGTATGGTAGATTTAATTTATAAATTAGGTACCATAAGAGAAACAAAAATGAATGAAAAAGAACAACTATAATGTGGTGTAATAAAAGTTATGTGAATGTGGTCTTTCTCTCAAAATGTCTTATTGTACCATACTCATCTTTTCTCTTAAAGGAAGCACTTCACAGCTTCTCGGCATACCTGAATGGCCAGCATCACTACTCTTGTGCTTGGGGGCCATTAAGTAAGGGTTAAATGAACAAAGCACTGTGATACCCCAACAGTTGATCTCATAACCAAGACATTTATAAGTGACAACCAGACAGGCAGCAAATATAGCATGGACATGCTGGACGAAGGGATGGTTCACATGCTAGGCTGGACAAAACAGGAATGCGTGAGATTTCACCACGCTACTCAGAAAGGTGTGTAATTTAAACTTATGACTTATTTCTGGAATTTTCCATTCAATACTTTTAGACTACAGTTAACTGCAGGTAACTGAAACCACAGAAGGAGAAACTGAGGATAAGGGGTGACTACTGTACAGATTCTCTGCCCCCTTTTTCAGACCTTCAGAAGCTTTGGGGTGGGGCCCAGATCTGCATTTGAACAAGCTCCCAGGTGATTCTGATACATGCTCAAAGCTGAGTACTACTACACCAGATTTTCTTTTCTCAAGCTTTCAGGCCATCTTTTTTGTCTCCCTTATTTTCCGAATCAGTAAGTGGCAGGTAACTGGAGCTAAGCCAGGCTGTAGATGTACATCCCCAACCATCTCGAAACTGGAGAGCTTCAACTACCTTGGAAACTGACTAAATATAAACAGATACACAAGGGTAAATTGCTTCTCTTAAAATCCCTGATCATTCGTCAGCCTTCCCATCTACTTTAATATTCCTAATGTTAGGCTCCAAATGTGTTCCTCTCTGTCTTATATATCTTAAGTAATGAAGAAGCACAGAGGTAACCACTCAATTTCCCCCAGCAATCCTTTCAATGGGAAAACAAAAAGAAATTACCTTCCCGGATTGTTTTGGGGAGTCAGGCTTATTGTACAGCGCTGATTTTTCCATTTGCCTGTAGCTATTAACCAAACAGTGGGGAGGAATTAGCCGGCCTTAGAAAATCGGAGTGATAGTGTGTATTTCCCTCACATGATAGAGTTCCCAGTCACCATCAATTCACTTAGAAGGTTTTAAGAATAAAAATAGTCCTGATTTTTGCTAAGGGTAAGAAAGCTGATTAAAAACTCGGCACTTCATTTCAGCTTTTTGTAACTAATTGCCTTGTGTACTTGCTGTTGACAGTGGCTGACAAATGGGCATTTTATGGAAGCCATGATGGAGTGTTTTGCTTTTACTGTGACTGTTAGTGCATTATAAATGAAATGCAAAGTGCACACATCTTAATCTCAATCTACATTGCTTGTAATGAGGTTTAGAAAAGCCTGATAGCATTTCCCTAAAGAAAAATGGTTATACGTCTTTTGTTGTGGTTCCCGAATTAAATTATGCTTAAAAGTGAACTTAAACAAGATTTATTTGGTGATAGGAGCATTAAAGATTCAGTGACATGTGCTATCATTAATTGATGTTGTGTAGTTATTTTGTACAAGGCACTGATATTTGCCAAGAACAAGTGAGAACACTCATTTTAAATTTTATATATATGTAGTATCAATAAACTACTCATTAGAGACCGTGTCCCCTGAAAGAGCCCTCTGTCACTTATCCAATCACAAAACCTGTCTTCTCTCTCTCATTTCCCTCTTTTTTGAGAAACGAAGGACGTTCACCATGAACCCCCCCACTGCTCATACTCTTCTCTATCTTACAATATCTCCTTACCTCCATTTGGCCCAGTTGGCCAAGTGTCTCAGAAAGAAAAGCTGCTTTTCAAAGATACCACCTCGGCCTCAGCTGCCCCAGGACCTTCTCTGCCAGTTATCTCTTTCTTTAGTGCCCATCTACTAGTATCTCTACATGGTTTAAAATTAAGGCCCCCATTCCCTAACACTGTCATGCCATCAGTTTGGACAACACCAAGATTCTGACCCTCATCTTCTCTCCCCTGGACTCTTAACCAGTCCCTATAATGTCACCTTCTTTCTTTGCAGCATTTTATACCAGAATCGCCTTGTTGATAGACACATGTGATTATGTTAGTCCCCTGCTCAAAAACTCAGTGATATCCAAAAAGAATTAGAAAACTTCTCAAGTCTCAAAGTTCTTCACAATCTACTTCAAGGCCCTCTACTTTCCTTTCCAGAATGACCACCTTCTACACAACTCTCCTTCCAGCTCATAAAGCTGTCTACCTCTCTTTGAGCATCAGTGCCCACCTGCAGACCTCTGAACTTTTGTTCTGGCGATTTCCCCACCTGCAATGTCTTCTCTCTGCTTGTTGAAATTCTTGTCCTTAGTGTGCTTCCAGTTCAATGGCACCCACCTCTATGTCCTCATTTTATACTTTTATTATAACATTCCTTCCATCGTGGTTAATTGTTTTGTGCCTGAGATCAGGGTCAATGTCCTTTTCATTTTTTATCTTTCCCAGTGACAAACATGTTATTTCCCAAAATTAGATGTTTAGGCACTGAATTAAGTTGCATGCTGTTGACCAAATGGATAATCACAGAGGTATTACAGGGAAGAAAAGAATGTTAGCTCATTTTTATGATACTACTACAATATTCCTTAAATGCAATGTATTTCGCCCATATTTAGAGTATTTGTCTATTGATCAATTAAATTCTCCTTTGAACAAACCATTGTTGAACAAACTCTAAATGAGTCTGGAGGATTTGCTAAAAATGAATGATATACATTTATTCAAGGGTCTTAGAATTTGTGGAACACAGCGAGCTAGGCAGAAACCTAGAAGTGTTCCAAAGAAGAAAGAAAAATTAAAAGTTCTTATAGTAAAAAAGTACATTCAGAGAATTATCAGTCCTGCATTCTTAGCCCTAAGATTAGTCTGGGACAATGATCGGTCAGATGTCAGGATGATGGATGTTAGGAGGTCTGGTCACATTCCAATGGTCTAGGTAACGTCCCAAAGGTGGATGGATACTTGATTCCCTCAGGGAGTAAGTAGAAGATTGCCTGGAGATGCAGATTTATATTCAGGCATTGATGCAAGACTGGAAAGTTCAAAAAACTTTAAGTTATCAGGCTCGTTAGAATAAGAATGGAGACTTTCCTTGTGCCTCAACCTTCGTGTTAATTTTAGCAGGTTGGTTAAAATGACTCCATTTTACAGTCTTTATCTTCACTTTTTCCTCACCATTATGGAAGCCTTCATGTGAAGTAGAAAGCAAAGGCTGGAATTAGAAATTTTAAGTTCTAGCCCTGCCTGTTCTTCACTAATTCTGGCATTTTCCCCAGTGGTGATAGCATCTCTAAAATTCAAAGTTCAAATCCTCACCAGGGCAAAGCTAAAATACATAGTTCATCTTTGATACCCTATAACAGCAACTCTCCACTTGTTTTTTTTAGAACAAGATGGGGTTCACATTTGTGCAACTCTCTTATGGGCAGATCCAACTCCCTTTATGGTCCATCGCATAAAAGAAATAGGCTTCAGGTCATGAGCAATTTGTGGTAATCTGCCCCTTTTAGTCCCTTTCAGGGACGTATAACAGAATGGAAATTAATAAGAATGTCACTGATAGTAGCCCTAATAATTTTTCATTACAACCACAGTAATTCTTTTTCAGTAACATTTGACATCACAAATCATAGTAATCAGCTGATCAAGTCATAGTAACCAGAGGCTGTGGAATTAGGTTCACATTCCTCAGCCAGTATACTTGAGCCACCCATCCTTTAGATGCCATTAAGACAGAGACTCATTTCTAACAAATGTGTGTGTGTGTATGTGTGTGTCTGAACAGAGGCAGAAAATAAAATAGGTTTCTTACTGTAGGTTGTTACCAAAAAAAGTCTGGGAAACATTGCTCTGTCTCATAGATTAAAGAGTCAGGTCTAAGAGATACATTTTTATAATTTCATCTGGAGTACTCTGACATACGTTATCTCAGAATATTTTAAAATTTTTATCAGGAAGGTAGGAATATGTGCTATCATCATAGATTCAAGGGGGCTGAGGTATTTAAATATAAACCTGATGAACAGACCATGGTGGAGCCTTAACACAGCACACAGGTAGATAGTAATTGATTTGAAAGCAGAACCCAGATTCAAACTGTTAAATTGTAATTTCTTCACTAATTAAATGAGTGGTTTCTAAGCAAATGCAAATCAAGGGTCTGTGATTATGGTAAATGTTATCAAGAAATTCTCTAAAGACCTTTTTTAATTTGTAAACAGAGTCACATTAATTCATGCTGCTTTTATACTATAAATATGCTATAAAGATTGTCATGGTCCCAAATACGCAGTGACAAGGAGCTGAAGTCATTAATAACTGTAGAATGGAAGATATTAGAAATCAGCTTGCAATCCCAAAGGAAATAACAGGACTAGATTAGTGATCCCCAATCTTTTTGGCACCAGGAACTGGTGCTCCTATGAGAATCTAATGCCTGATGATCTGAGGTGGAGCTGAGGCAGTGATGCTAGTGCTGGAGAGTGGCTGCAAATACAGATGAAGCTTCCCTCACTCACTGGTCTGCTTACTTCCTGCTGCGCAGCCCGGGTTCCTAACAGGCCAAAGACTGGTACCAGTCTGCGGCCTTGGGGTTTGGGACCCTGGTCTAGACAACAATCATCAGTGGTCAGTAAAACCATTCAGTAAAGCAGGCATCAGGTAGACGCCGCCCTGGTCAGTCTCAGCATTACTGACATTGGATCAGACAGATCTCATGGCCTCGTGATTATTGCAAAATATGGCATGTGTGAACTATTCTTGTGAAAAAAAACAAAAACTGAACCTGAATTCAATCAAGGCACTAACTGCCAGTTTATAGGAAATGAGGAGGCTAATTAAAAGTGAATGACAACAGCATGTGGCAATTGACCAAATCTACACAGTGCAATAGTCAACAGCAGCGGTACCGAATGAGGTCCTGGAGAGCTTGTTAAAACACAGATCTCTGGGCCACACTCCCCAAGTTTGTGTTTCAGTCAGACTAGATGGGGTTGGAGAAGAGAATTTGCATGCGTCACATGTTCCCAGGAGATGCCCAAGCTGCTGGCCCAGGACCTACACTTTGAAAGCCATGTTCCTACTCCTCATGCAGAAAAGCTAGTGGTGCTGAATAAATGAGCTGTTAATTTGTAATAGGCACAATCACCAAAATTACTGAAAGACAAATCCTAGAATGCACCTAAATTAATTGCCCTTATCCCAGAATTCAGACAACTTAGCAGATAAGAGGAATGGTGGAGGCCCCTTCCGAAGATGCTTACATGAAAAGCCTATGGAAATTTCTTATCTCCAGGAAAAATAAACCAAGACATGAGTTTGCACCCAAGGAAATGAGCCAGCATGGAAGGGAGGGGTGGGTCCAAGTACAGCCTGTGTCCTATTATTGGGATGTGGAAAGCGGCGGGGGCTCAGAGCAAATGGAGCTGCGGACAATGAAGACCGTGGGACCTCAGCAGTACAGGAGCCCATGCATCTGCAAGGACCAGGGAAGGCAACACCGGCATCTGGGAAGCTATGGGGGATGGTAGGAGAGAGGGACAACCCTCTGTGTAAACACCTGGCTTTGACATCAGTCACCAGTAGCCTTGACATAAATGTCTTCAGGCATCAGCTCGGAGCATCGTGGTCCATACTGATGGCAGCAACTACACTTTTTAGGCCCTATCAACCCAGCGGCTACTTTTGGCCTCGCTTCTGGAGACACTGCCTTAGAGGAGGCTTTACAAGGGTAAAATGACAGAGCAGGAACACCGAGAGCACTAGCCCTTAGACCATACCTAAAATTCCTCCTCAAACTTTTCAGACCTATTGTGGAGGAATTCAAGAGATTTTGAGCTCCACAGAAGGTAGGTGCAAAGCCAGATAAATCCTATTTTGTGGCAATGATTTTGACCCTCGTTCAAGACCAGCTGCTAGAGCCTAAGAAATATAAATGATGAACATTTCTACTTATATTCAATATTCTCCATCAGGAAAGACAGATAGTATTCAAATGTATATCTCTTAATGAAAATCATTTAAATGCACTTTAAAATACTGAGTCAATTTACTACCATCTAAGGACAGATATTAGAGATATTCAAGATATTAGAAGGACTTATACATGTGAAATTCCAATTATAGATTAGGCATACAACGAGGGGGACACCTGTAAGTTGCAGTAGACCTTCACGAGACAGGCATTATTAGTGGATACCAATTCATAATGCTGCTGTCATCATTCAGAC
The DNA here is from genome assembly GCF_902729225.1 of Pteropus medius. Classification (NCBI taxonomy): domain Eukaryota; kingdom Metazoa; phylum Chordata; class Mammalia; order Chiroptera; family Pteropodidae; genus Pteropus; species Pteropus medius. The sequence continues at coordinate 10,224,728 of NW_024352786.1, read as the reverse complement.
AGTAACAATTAATGAGCCAGCTTTCTTTCCAGTTCTTAGGCCCATAGTGCACATGCCGGACTTCCTCCCAGGCCTATCTGCTCCATCCCCAGTTCCAAGAAGAAACTCTCCCTGGAACTGTGGACCAGTACATATGAGCAATTCAACTTTTCTGTAAGGCTTTTAAAGCAGCACTGAAAGACTTCAGCAGAATCTGCACGCGCACACACAGGCAGTTTTGAAAGAACCCTTAGAAACTCTGACCGCTGCAAGGCAGCAGAATGAGAAGTGGGAACCTGCTGTGGGCCAGGCATTGTGTGATGAGATGTATCCAAGCCTGGATAAGTACCTGGCCAGCTGGACAGAAACTGCAAGAACCAGGCTCTGCAGGTTTTAAAACATGACTGAAATCTATATTTTTAAGTATGGAGGTAGAAATCAGGTCTGAGTATAGGACATCTTATATACATTAAATATAAATTGATGCCCTTTCCATTAAAATAATTGCCTTGAATTTTGCTAGCTTAATGATTTGATATTTAGTATGGTATTTATAAAAGCAAAAAAGAAATTGGAAGAATCTAAATATCAGTAAGGAAAATGGTGAAGAAAATATGGAATATTCTTATGATGGAATATTATAACTAAACAAAGGAATAAACTAAATTTTTCAACAGTCATCACAAAAACATGAGAAAAAATGCAAAATATGTCCCACATGCGATTTGTGTAAATTTTGAAAAACAATGCCCATATATGTGTATCTGTATATATAAAACATAAAAACAGAGTGAAAGGCTTTATAGCAAATTTATAATATGTTCAAGGAAGATGGGGAAACCAGCCTGGATTTGCAGGCCAAAGGGGAATTCAATTTTACCTGTTATGTTTTATTCTTTTATTTAAAAACTATCTGTTGGAAATAAATGAAGTCTGTAAGACTAAAGGCAAAAGGAACTGCACTTAAATACCGTACTCTTGTCAATAAAGACGTTTCCCACAGGAGTGGAGGCGAACAACTCTGATACTGTACACGTATACTGGAATTGAATTATTATTAAGGAAATGAGTAGCAGATGATGGGATCCAGATTGCTCACAGTTGGGGTCAAAATGTACAGCTCAGCTAGAGGAGGAAGCTAGAATGATCCATGGGGTGATGGGTTAAAGTTGAAGACATAAGCTTATGGAAAACTCATGTTTAACTTAATATAGATTAAGTTCAAGATTAATAACTTAATATAAAGCATAGATAGTTACCTCTGGACATATTTATAGATATGTGTACATACACTGGTTAATATATGCACATATAAGTTTTTGCAGTAAGCTAAAAAGGCCTAAAAGAAATGACATTGCAGTAGCAACAAACATATCTAGCACCTAGATGTTGTTTTCTAATACCATTCTTCAATAAAAAGAACAGGGCTTCTTAGAGAAATAATTCTAGAGCTGGAGCAGGAAATACAGCCTGGAGCATCTAGTAGTGCCAGAAAGTAAGTAGTTCTTAAAAAAAAAAAAAAATGGCCACAATGATGGAGGTATGTCCAAGGGACCTAGGAGCAAAAGGAAAGAGCTTCCAGTTGGCCAAAACTGGAATAATTTGAGCACTAAGATAAACTAGCATTGGATTATAACCCAAAATATAAAATATTCATGAGTCCCTACTGACAAATGATTGAATAAATGAGAGAAAAGAGACAAACCCGTGCAAAATAATTCTAATTATGTGGCTATTCCATCCTAAAAGAGGTGAGCCTAATTCCTACTCCTTAAGTGTGGGCTGCACACTGACTTCCTTCTAATGAGTACTGTATGAAAATAGGGAGGGGAGTGTGTGAGGGGAAATAACTCTATAGTGGAAAACCCAGAAAACACTACCTCAGCCAGGTAATCAAGGTCAGTATTGATACTCGTAAATTACGTTGATAGTAAGTACCTTTGATAGGAATAAAAATAGCACTTTGCCTCTGTGATCTTCTTCCCCCAAACTTTATAACTCCACTCTAATAATGAGAAAAATGTCAGGCAAATTCCAGTTCCAAAATCCTACAAAACATGAGACCACTAACTCCTCCAAATGGTCAATAACAATGGAAGCCTGAGAAAACATCATAGCAAGATGAGCCTAAGGAGAAGTGACAACTAAGTGTAATCTGGGATCCTAGATGGCATTCTAGAACAGGAAAAGGACATTAAAAAACTATGGAAATTTGAATAAACTATAGGCTGGAGCTCATGTAAATGTACCTGTATTGGCTCAACAATGGTAACAAATATATCATACTTATGTAAGATGTTAAAAACAGGGAAATTGGTGGTGGTTGGGGGAGGGAGTTTGTGGCAACTTCCAGTACTATCTACTGAATTTGTTAAGTCTAAAATTGTTCTAAAAAAATAGTCTATTAATATTTTTAAAAATCACTTTGAAAATATGACCGAATATTGAGTTGTCAAGCTGGGCCATAGAAACATAGTTGTTCATCTTATGCTTTGTATGTTATTCTTTTAATTTCTCAGAATTGGAAAAATAGAAACTTGAACAGAGTTCTGTCACACACATTATGTGAATTAGTAATTATGTTGGACAATTTTGCCCTCGATTTTCTTGTTTATATTAACACTAATAAATGTCTCTTATAGAATAAGGCCAGGGTATAAGCTAAAAATTGCTGAACTTCTGTGACACAAATATTTATGCAAAAATTTGGGTGGATTTCTAAAAGTAGATTTTTATACCTACTGCCAAATTACATTCTCAGCAAGGTTACGTCTGTATTTACTGGTACTGAGTGTCTGGGAGTGCCCACTCTCCTGCTGCCTAGACACCACTAGGTATAATTTTCCTCTACAGTTTAATAAGCATAAAGACCTTATCACATGTGTTTTTATTTGTAATCCTATGATTATTAGTAGAGTTAGGCCCTATTTTTCATGCTTACTGGCATTTGTTTTTCCGCTTCTATAAGTTTTCTATTCATGTCCTTCGTCCATTTCCCATTGATTTATAAGAGCTCTGTATAAATGTTTTGAATATTACCATTCTCTTCTTTCTGGACTTTGTGACACCATTCTACTCTTCCTCCTGCTGCTTCTATGCCCACATAAAGGTGGGTGGTCCTCAGCCCTGCCCTCTTTCTGCTCTAATTCCCCCTTGAACTATCTAATCCAGATAGTTCAGGCATACAAACACGGGCAGACCTCAGAGATATTGCAGATGTGATTCTGGACCACTGTAATAAAACAAGCCTTAAACTTTTTGCTGGTGGAGGGTCTTGCCTTCAGTTTGTTAAAAACAAACAAACAAACAAAAAAAAAAAAACCAAAAGAAAATGACACCTGTGAAGCGCAATAAAATGAGGTATGCCTATATCTGACTGCTCCCTACCAATGTAAGCTCAAAAGGAGAGGGGACCATGATTGCCTTGTTAGCAACCCCACCCATCCCAGCTTGCCTGGGAATGAAAGGGTTTCTGGGACTTTCAGTGCTCAGACTGGGACAGCCCTGAGCAAACCCAAATGGCTGGTTGTCCTACAAGTTAGATGCTCAATAAATTCTTGTTGAATGAATGCACAATGACTTTCAGGACTTCTTTTCCAACCAGAAGATTCTTTGGGCCTGCAGATCTCTATTTCTAATTGCTTTTTGGATAGCACCACTTGAATAGTAGGGTTCTCATTTCTAACATGTCCAATACTATCTCCTACCCCTACCTCCCTCCCCACACACAAAAAACCCTGCTCTTTTGTATTCGCTTTCTCGAAGAATTTTTTCTCTAACATTTTAGACTTCCAATAATTCTCCCATGTTTCTCAGTTAAAGGTAACTGGTCGAGGTTAGGGTTATACTCTGTACTTTGGGAACTGATGCAAATTAATTACAAATTCTAGAATAGTTCCATTCCCTATGGTCTGTTTCCTAGTCCTTTCACCCTTATGGTTGCTTCCTTTGTTCTGATGTTTCTAAAGAATAAAACTTGTGTTGAGTACTTTTCAGGTAATGAAACTTCCTTATAGACAAAAGCACCTTACAAGCAGTAAAAATAGAATTACTGTTGATGTAAGTAATTATTATTGATATAAGTAACTTTAGCAGTGAGTTTATGTAAATTTCATACCCATAGTTAAACCATGAAAAGCAGCTTTAAGAAAAAAGGTAACATTATAATTTGATTATGAAAAAGCTGAGTTACGTAGCGGTACCCTAAGTATCAACTTAGTCATTTTGATGGATAAATGAAATTGGTAAATTATTTAAACTATGATTTTGCCAATTTTATGATGAATTGCCAAAGATACCAGATCTTATGTTGACAAAGTCCGTTTCATTTTGTTCATCGTCATGCTTGTATTAGTCACCTCGGCTGCCAAAACAACACACTATATAGAATGTGTGGCTTAAAGAACAGGAAATTATTTACTCACAGTTCTGGAGACTGGAAGTCCAAAATCAGGGTGCTAGCAAGGTCAGATTCTAGCGAGGACGCTTCCTGGCTTGCAGACAGCTGCCTTCTCACTGTGCCCTTGTATGGCAGAGGCCTGGTGCCTCATCTTTTCCTCTTTTTATGAGGGCCTCTATTCAATCAGATTAAGGCTCCACCCTTAGGATGTCAATTGCCCTCAGTTGCTTCCTTAATGGACCTCCAATATAGTCACGAGGAGGTGATGTAGGGGAACACAATCCGGTCCATAGGAATGCTGGTCTTCTTTTTTAGAAGAGGTGAATTTAAATAACTTGAATCCTGCAAACATGGTTATTAACACACCGTTTATAATACAAATTGCTTCATTTTTTAAAACTTCTATTTCACATATGAGTTATCAGGAGCCCCTAAAGTAACACCTGTGTTCTCTATAACGGTTAACATGGTTAACGGTTAACACCTGTTGCTGTTGTTCCACCCAGTTAACACAAGCTAACCCAACACAATTCTTTTAAGCCTCTTTCTACATCCCTGGAGAGTGGAGGAGTTTGTCCTTATCTGACCATACATTTTATCTCCTTCTTACCACCTGTAAGCAACTATCTTTACATTCTTTATATCCTTTCTATCTTCTGTAGGTCTTCTTTCAATCAAGAGATATTTCATTCCCTTACCTATCTATCCAGCAGTACTTCTCACCTTTTAATTTGCTTATATATATGTATGAGTATGCTGAATATATGTTTCTCTGTAAATTATGTTTAAGTAGTGGTACCCTATATTTTGCCAAGTGCTTTACATTTCAAAGAGTGCTTTCACATAGAGTAACTATTTGATTCTCACAATAAACCAGAATAGATGTGTGGCCACATAAAGATACAAGGCTAAAGTATTATCTTCCTTTACAATGTAAAAGCTGAGATTCAGAAGTGAAGCAACTTGCTAAGGTTATTCCTAATATCTCACCTTTTCCTAACTTTAAAATACCCTTTATCTGTAGATTACTTGTGTGCATGAATCTATGTTTTTGTCTATGTATCTATTTCAGAAACTCGTTTTTGTGGTTCGTGAAACACAGGGTCACTAGGTACAAATTATGGAAAATAGATATTTTTTGCCCATATATAGATGGCAGTAATATCTAATCATTATATACTGTGAATTCCATCATGGATATCTGGACAATTGAATGTATTGAGATGAAAACTGCTAGACTTCGTATGCTAAATATGTGTGCTAACATCCATTCTTGGCAACCCTGCATACAAGAGTATATCTCTAATGATTGAGAGATGAAGTTTTCTAAAGATACTACTCTTAGGCCTGTTGGTGCCAAAGATGTGACCTTTCTTAAATATGTCATTCAGATCAACTTGTGTGGACATTTAGTTCTAACAGATAGTATTTTAGTCACTTGTCATTATTTCCTAATTTATTTCACTATCATCCCCTGTATTATTCACAATGCTCCAGAGAAACAGAACCAATACATTAAAGTGTGTGTGTGTGTGTGTGTGTGTGTGTGTGTATAAATTGAGATGGTATATGTGTATATATAAAAGATATGTGTTTACATATAAAGGATATATATCTATATATACAAAGAATATGTATTTACATATATATAAAGATTTATCATAAAGAATTGGCTCATATGATTATGGAGGCCAAGAAGTCCCATGATCCGCCCTCTGCAAACTGGAGACTGAGGAAAGCCATTGGTGTAGTCCCAGTCTAAATGCAAAAACCCAGTGTTCCAGCTCATGAAGTCAGGCAGAGAGAGTTACTCTCCCTTCCTCTACCTTTTTTGCTCTATTCACATCCACAACTGATTGGTTGAAGTCCATCCACATCAGAGAAGGCAATCTGCCTTACTCAGTCTGCTGACTCTAGATGCTAATCTCATCCAGAAACACCCAGAAATAATGTTTCACCAAATATTTGAGCATCCCATGGTCTTGTCAGGTTGACACATAAAATTAATCCCCTTTTCTCCATTTACTCTTGGTATTTGAGACATATGAGACAAAATTTGAGTAATTGAGTTGCAATTCACTTCTAAATAAAGTGCCCTGTATTATATTTGTATTAAGACATTTAAGAGTCAGTTGTGAAGATATTTCATAATTTTGAAAAGCATTAAGAAAATAACATTAAGTGTGTGAGGCAGCTGCAGCTGACTCTTTGGCATGGTTCAGCTGGTATTACTCCACAGCAAAGCTCTATGAAGGCTAATGTGAGCTTCAGGGAACACATAACAACCATGTTTGTCCCTCCACCTGGTACTAAGTCAGAGAAAAAGAATGCCACCACTCAGGGCCATAGCACTGAACTTGCTGTCCTTATGAACAGTGGCCCTGGAGGTGTGCAGTACACAAGCTGCATGGCCATATATGGTGGCCCTGCCAAGGGCATAGGCTAGAAGAACCATCATAAGCAATTAAGTCATCTGAAGTCACTCTCAGAAGGGAGAGTAGCACCATAACTTGAAGAAGTAGGAAGGAAGGAAGGAAGGAAGGAAGGAAGGAAGGAAGAAGAAGAAAAAAGAAGAAAAAGAAAAAAAAGGAAGGAAGGAAGGAAGGAAGGAAGGAAGGAAAAAAAAAAAAAAGAAAAGCCTTCCTTATGCTCTGTTTTGCTGCGTTTCCCATGCCTGCCTTCCCTGCTGCCTGCTTGCCTTCTCACGCTGCCTTCACCCGCCTGCCTTCCCTTCCTGCCCTTGCCCTTGTTACATGGCCTTGCCCATTGCCTTGCCTTTAACCCTTCCCACTTCCTTCACCTCCCAGGATCTGACTCATCCCTATCCCTGCCTGCCTTCAATTCTCCTATTCTTCTGTGGCTGCTTTATCTTCCAGCAGCTTCCGCCCTTGCCTGCTTGCTTGCTTCCAGCATACCCCCACTACATGTTGTCTCACTTTCCCACTTAAAACATGGCATGGTGGCGTGACAGGGCAGGGTGGCAGGCAGACAGGCCGGCGTGAGCAGGCAGGCAGGATTTGGCAGGCATGGCACGTTCACTGGCATGAAACAGGACGGACAGGAGGACGGAGGACAGGAGGGACTGGGGACAGGAGGAAGGAAAAGGAAAAGAAAAGAAAGAGAAAAAAGAGAAAGATTTATTGAATTAAGCATGAATTCAAGTACTTACCACTGTGTCTTCTTAAAGAAGTCTGAAGCTAGCTGAGAGCTGTGAGCTTGATGCTCTTCTGCAACTCACCCTACTTCACAGGATCTGGAACATTTAATGAGATCATGTATGAGGGAAAATTGTATATATCAATGTGGATTTTATTTTAATAATTAAAGAGGAAGCTTATAGAAAGGAAGGAATAGTCCCACCTGCCTTTAGTGGCTGAGTTAAGAGAAAGAGGGTGTTTACAGGATATGTGCTTCACCTTGCTATAGCACCAGCTGGGGTTGGGGTGGGTAGTTTCTCCATTTCCTTCCAGCTGTCCCTGTGAGTGATGGCTCATAAACAACAGCCCAGGGAGCACTGGCCCACCTCCCTACAAAGCATGACATCCAGAACCCCCAAGAGACTCTGCCCGCACCTCTTTCCTGACATCCCACAACAGACTACAGGTAAGGATGTGCTGAGGTCACCAGCACTGTCAAGAACACCTTAATCCCTCTGTCCCATTTACTACAATAAAAACTGCATACCATCAGACTCAGATCCCAAAGATTCTCAAATTCCAAGCCCAGGCAGAACTAACTGCACGTAAAGAGCGGAGTGGGGCTAGGGGAATCACTGTTTGCCTAATGGAAAAGAAAAAATCACCTGAGGGGTTAGAAAAGGTTATCTCTAAGCCTTTGAAAGCAGTGGTTTAGATGTATCTATATCAGCATATAAAGAAGACAAGGAAGATACAAAAAGTAGAAAGTCCTTTTACATTTAAGTTCCCTGTTATAAGAAACTCTACAGTTCATAAAATATTTTTTAATTGAGGTGAAAGTCATATAACATAAAATTAACCTTTTAAAGTAAACGATCCTGTGGAATTTAGCACATTTACAATGTTGAGCAACGGCCACCCATATCTAGTTCCACAGCATTTGGAAGTATTTCTTATGCTAGAATTTTACATGCAGAAACTATAGTTAAAGTATTAGAAAATTTTCTTAGACATTTCATCTATTCAGACTTAACTCCCAGATTGTATTTGAACATTCAGTTGTGCTCCCTGCCTAACTGATCTATCTTCACTGTTCAAGAATGGGCCAATTTAAATATATTTTCACATTTGATTAGGTGGGTAGGAGGGGTGATTATGAATTTCTTCAGACAGGTGAAATTCCATATATTTATGTTCATTTGTGTATTGACAGAGTGTTTAAATAATTAAATAAAAAGTTGAAAATTATTTCAGACATATGAATTTCTTTCATACAGGTTACATAGGCAGACTGATCAGTGGTATAACTAATAAACATGGACCTCAATGCAAAATCAAATATAATCCCTCAACTCTCCAGCAAATTTCTTCTGCAAACTAGCAAAGTTAGTTTAGCTAAGCAAAGAAATGAATTTCGTAAACACTGTGGTCAGAAGGATGTGTAAAATCTGTTTCTCTTTCGGTGGTGGGAGTGAATATTCTGTCGTCCGTGAACAGTGAAGGATGCCTTCTTGCTCACACTTTCTGTAGCTGCTCTAGGGTCATCCATGCACACTCCTCATGGCTACAGAGCTAAGAAATAGGCTGATTAGGAAACCAACACTGGACCCCATCTTGCCACTTCCACTCTTACTGTCAACCTCTTAGACTGGTCCCACATCTCCACGCCTGCTCTGAGCCACTGACCACATGAGCTGGACTTTGCCACTGAGTTGGACTCTTTCTCTAAATTGGTTCTCTCTGGCCCTGGTAAATACAGACACTCATTGTGTGTTACCTTAGAACTGTAACCACATAGAAGCCAAAAGAGTCTTCTTGAAAAATGGGGTGGCAAACTTCTCTTTTGCCAGTTCCCTTCTTCTATTTCTCAAACAGCAAGACAAGACTGAGTGAGGCAGGATGCTGTCTTAGATGCTCGAAAAGTAATTGCTTCATGATTTATGAGCACTCCACCTAACGGAGGAATCAATAGAGAGAAGGAGAATGCTTAGGGAGAACAATCCAATAAATAACTTTAAGCCTGTAGCACATTATTACTTTTCTGAAGTTCTGTATTACCACTTTATACATAGTAGGTACTCGATATATATTTGTTATTTGAATTGGATGAGGATATTTTTTCTTCTTTAGTAATCTCTTCTCTAAGGGACATTTTGCCTTACTATATCGATTAAATAATTGTAGTATTTGGTGCCAGCTGTTCAACTCAAATAAATAATTATTTTTAAATAGCCTTTGATTTTTGTAGTGATCTGCTGTATTCCCCATCCTGTCCTTTTGGAGTTTGCTGGTCATCGCTCATGAGACCACGTACGCACTACCTATCCATTGCAATGGTTCTCGAATTTCAGATGCGTTTATAATCTCATCTTAAAATCCAGATTCCTAGACTCCCCAACCACAGTGTCCTTTAGGTCTGAGACGGGATCCAGTAACTTATGTTTTCACAAGCACCCTGGGTGATCCAGTTGCGGGTAATCCATGGAGCACATTTTAGAAACTTCCATGGATTTGACCCTGCCCTTGACTCTGGAAGCAGCCTTATTTAGAGCAGAGAGAAGATGAAGAACTAACAGTTTGTAAATTGCCAGTGTGGTGATGATGCTCTGCTCTTGGGCATCATCTTGTTTCACTAGTCATTATTTTGTCTTCTTTGATACTTCATGCCCCAAATCCAGCCTCAGATATTGGTATCTGAGTTTATGATCTTGCTGGGCTTCACTGTCTGCTAGACAGAGAATTGTCAATTACTAAATCCCATATTTAATGTTCTGCCTGTCCACCAGGTCCTCCAACCATAGCCAAGATCCACCAGTATGCCTTTTTTGGATCCCAGTGACTCCTGCTTGGAAATCTTCTTATGGCATACCTTGCCCAATGAGTTTTCCATATGGCTCATCCCAGCACTAAAACCTCACTCTTCATGACAGTCAGCCCTTACTGAGGATGCTGACTATCCTTCTTCAGAATCATCCAAGGGGAACAGGATAATCGCCAGGCTGGCTACCCTAAAAAAGATCATGTCCCTCTGTGTCTGTGGCAGAATGAGAGGTTGTGTCTGCTCATTTACCCAAGTTTAACATAAGAGGTTTTATAGGAGGAAAGTGAGAAACAACTCAAAATAACATTATTTTTGTTGCATACAGCCTGTTGTCAAGAAGAGCCCAAAATAAATGCAAATTAAAATAAAAATGTTCTTAATTGGCCTACAGGCTGACACATTGGAGTTAGAACACCCTTCTCTCAAAGGAACCCACTATAAACCCTCGTTTACCATAATAGAGAGCAATGATGTGGAGTTTCTCCATTCAAGTCCTTTCCAAAGGGATTTATGCAGCTAAAGAGAACAGACAGGTTGTTTATGCAGCCAAAAAGAACAAACAGATTGTATTCCCTCTTGCTTGGTCACTGAGGTTCATAGTGAGGAGACCTGAGCTTGAAACAGTGAGTTCAGTAAGCCACAGCCACCTTCGGTAAAACCAGTTAGATGAGACGAATTATGTCCCAAGGAGAGAGAGAGGGCATGGCCCAATCAAGGATGTATCTAAACAGTACATGTTAAAAGACCATGAGCTGAAATGAGGCTTGCCAACAAAACTGGTACCATCCCAAATTGTTACTCCACCTGTTGAGAGCTGAACTATTATCCTTGAATACAAGAAAAAGCTTCAGATAAGAATAGAACGAACTCTTAGGGTTTCTTTCTCTGTCTTCGTTTCTTCATTTATTCAACAAATATGTTTTTTAATATTTTCTATGTGCTAGGAATAAACAGCTCTGGTCTCTGCCCTCATGGGGTTTACCATTTTGTAATGGAGTTTAGGTCATGAATTTGTTTTGGACACAGATCTGTCCAGGACTTTTATTCTTTCCCCTGCCTTTAGGAGATGAAAAGAACACTGGGTATTATGGTGATAAGAACAGAGGTAGTAAGAAGTACCCTAAGGAAGGCAAACTGTAATTCACATTCCAGTCACACTCCTTGGGTAAGCAAGGCTTGAAGTTCATGGTAAAGGTGCTAGTTAACAGAAGGAAAGGATGCAGATGCCTTAACCAGAAATCTTTTCACGGATACTATAATGCAGACAAACTTGCCTTCAATAATATAGATTTGTGTTAGAGTTTATTTGTGTTCTTTCCTTGTTTCTACTACATAAGTCATTGAAGATTAATTGAAATACCAGGTGCTATTAAGCTAATATTTTTATTAGCTTAAACCAGTGGTTTAGGCACCCAGAGGGCTTGCTAAAACACAGACTGCTCAGCCCTATGCCCAGAGTTTCTGATTCAGCAGGTCCGGGATGGAGCCTGAGAATTTGCATGCCTAACATGTTCCCATGTGTCACAATGCTGCTAGTCCAAGGACCACACTTTGGGCTTATGTAAACATTTAGAGGAGGGTAGAGAGCATCGATAAGTTGGAAATTTTTAAATATCTGGTGTTCTTCTCCCTACAAAATAATACATATGTATCGCCCCCCAAAACACGTATTTTTAATTAAAAAAGTCATTGATAACCTTGCTATGTATTCTCATAAAATCTTTTATGTGTATATGTGTGTTTGTCTATGTACATAAACCATATTCTCATATATATGATAATTTACATATGAACTATTGGAATCATCTAGTACATACTGTTTTGTAACTTACCTTTTCAATTAATAGTATACTATAAACATTTTTCCATGTCAATACAGTTCTAGAACATAATTTGGTACATTTAAATAGAGATACCATAAATATTTTAATGTTCCCTTTTGCTGGGCAATTAGGTTGTTATACCAGCTCTTTACTGTTAAAACAGGTTCAAGCATAAATAATCCAGTAAGTCTTCATGTATGTCCTTAATTATTCTGTAAAGATTAATTCCCAGAAGAAAAATTGCCAAAAATTATATGGATTTTTTTAATATGTATTGCCAGAATACCTTTCAAAGAAACATTGGATCCATTTACACACTATCGGCACTATGTGGATATTTCTCACACCCCCACATAATACTGAGCACATTTTTTTTCTTTGCTAATTTAATAAGGAGAATATGGTATCTTTTTTATATTTTTAGTTGTTTTCAGTTACCAGTGGTGTTGGTAGTTGTATCATTCAATAATTTCATACTTCATTCATTTGTAGCTTTGTAAAATAAATTTACTACAAAATTCTGTATTTTGAAATTGTCTATGATGTGCAATCTCATTTCTCAGTATGTGAAGAATTCATTATAATTACAATATAATTGATATAGTTTTACTTATGAAGTAATCCATGGAGAAAAAGTATCCACTGTGATTTAAAGAGAAAACTGATGGAACAATGTATCCTGTAGTCTATTTGTTAATATTCATTGAGTGACCACATGATGTAAATATTAAAATGAATTTTTCTAGTGACACACTAAACTGAACTTTCGTGTTGATACACAGGGACTATTAGGTGAAAAATATGGGAACATCCGAATCCCTGGAGAAGTGGAAGCCTCAGAGTTTGAAATGATCTTGGATGCTGCCATAGAAGCAAAGCTGGAGACCAAGTTACTGGAAGAATGGTACTGTCGAGATGAGAACTCGGTGCCAGCAGCTTATTACCTCAGACCTAAATCAGAAATGCTGAAAAGCAATAAAAATGCAGTAAGTTACCTTTCTCTGCAAAGTATGTATCTGTCCATTACTTTAAACTGTTATGTCATCGAGGAGTGTTCTTCTCCACAGAAAAGGCACAGTAGACAACATTATTCTGCCTTGGGCCCTAAATTTCTTTTTAATAATGATATTCAGAACTAAGAAAACTTCCACTTTTTGACTCTTTTTTAGCACCTTAGACTTTCCTTCTGGGGTCATTTTCTTCTTCCTGAAGTACATCTTTTGAAAGTTCCACTAATTAAGGCCTACTAGAGATAAACTCTTTCAGTGTTTGTTTAACTGAAAATATTCTTATTTTTCCCATTTCGCTAGCTGTCATTTATTAATCCTGATTGAAATATGTTATATTTCTAATGTGTGTGAATTCATGTATTCTATCAGTTCTGGAAAATTCTCAGTCACCATCTCATCAAATAACGTCTATTTCCTCTGTTCTTTCCTTTTTGCTATTTAATTAGATGTACATTAGACCATCTCAGTCTATCTTCCATGTCTCTTCATTCTCTTTCACATTATCAATTTCCTTATCTCTCTGTGCTGCTTTCCAGAAGCTTATTTGAGATCTATTTTCTAGTTCACCAATTTTTTCTTCAGCTGTGTCTATTCTGTCCATACATTGAGTTTTCAAGTTCAACCATTATATTTTTAATTTGAGAAAGATTTTTTGTTTGTTCGTTTGGTGGGGTGGTCTTTTTAAATCTGCCTAACAATTTTATAGTCTCTCATTTTTTAATTCAATACTTTTCCTTTAACATTTCAAACACAGCTAATTTATATTCTTACATCTTAAATAGAATCTTGTCATGACGTCGATTCAAGCATGAGTATGATGGAAATATTGTTGTTTCCTCTCCACCATGGTTTCCAAATGTATCTACTATGTGTCCCTGAAAGTGAATGAAGGAGAAAGAGAAAATGGGTGGGCCTATTCATTGCATGGAATTTTTAGAGAGATTGAAAAGAAGGCATAGATTCCATCCCTATTCCAAAGAGAACATCCTTAATACATTTAGCACCCAGGCATCTCCAAGAAGAGGAAAGTCCTAGGTTCATGACAGTTCTTCACTTAAGGACTGTGTATATTGGTCATTCTGATATTTAACATAAAGCATTTTCATAGTTCATGCAATATGAAATGTCAGAATTCCTGATTTTTCTTCTCCTTTAACACTCATTAATCAAATTATCTGCAAGAATATTGCTTCTCTGAAGAGGAATATTGAGGTAAACCCAAATATTAGGATAAGCCCAGATTATGCCATATTTAACTGGCATAATTCTCAGTTCAATATTCCAGGAGTCAACATAAATATAGCTATCAGGAAGCATGATACCTCAAGAAACCAGGTTTGCGCAGTGGTTTGAGAGCACTTGCTCATATGTTACTATTTAATTGGCTTTAGTTGTTCCTTCTTCATTTGATTCAATGATCCTTTAGGGGAATTTAAATTTTCCTCTAAACTTGACAAGATATTTCTGCAGAAACTATTGTTAAATAAATGAATGTATGAATGAGATTATCATCAAGACTCTATAAGTGTTACTTTCTTGGTAGGCAATCCTCCTACTATACTTTCTAGAGGATCATAAAAACAAATGATGAAGAAACAACTAAAGACAATTAAATTGTAATAAATGCACCTCTCCTTTAACTTTCCCCTTTAGAGGATAATGAAGAGATGATTTTGTAATGGCACTTGTACAAAACTCAAGAGAGAAATACATGGTATAATAAGAAAGCCCAACAAACAAATCTTGTTTGAATTCACATCCTTGTGTAACTTGGGCAAGTTCACAGATAACATGGAAATAATTTCTAACGTTTACAGTTAGCGGGGGTATTAAATGAGATACTGTCTGTTAAGCACATATCATAGTATTGGCACATAGTAAACCATCAAATAATAAGAATTCTTTTACTCTTAAATATTAGGTTTTCTTGATGATTTTTAAGACTACTATCTCACTTTTACATTTCCATAGGTGCAGCCTTCTGCCAATGCTGAGAATGAGAAGTCCTGGCAAGAGATATCAGATGAGATCAAGAAGATATTTAAGGCTGCTGTAAAACTGTTACATGACAAGGGGAAAATGAAACACAGCCAAGCTAAGAGGTACCTGTTCTCAGGTAATTTTTATACATCATCAGTACACTAAAGAACAAATGAATAATAGATGCATTCGCTGCTTCTCTTTGATGGTTCTGAAAATTTAATTTCATATACTACCTGGCGAAATTTAATTTTTCTAAATGTTTCTATCTCTTGGAGATACAAGTATTCTCTTGTTTTAACTCATAGATAAGAATTTACTTGAGGACTTCTCCAGAAAATATGATTTTAAAAGAAGTCAGAGGAGGCTGGATATAATAGACCAAACTTTGCCAGGGTTTCTCAGTTCAATTGTTGGTTCATTCATTCACTCACTTACTTATTCAGCAAAAATGTATTGAGTGCCTACTATGTGCCAGGCACTAAGGATACAACAGTGCATAAGAATACAAGGTCTCTGCTCTTCTGGAACTTATGTGTTAGTAGGGAAAAATAAAAGGCAAGCGAGTAAAACGAAACACAGAAATAGGATAATAGGGATTGATGAAGGATGCAGGGGTCCAGATTTAGATGGAGTGGGCAATAAGGAGATGACTTTTGAGCTGAATGACAGAAGGAATCAGAGCCAGCAGTGCTGTATCTAAGACAGAGAATTCCTGGCAGAGGGATTATCAGGTTCAAGATCTCAAAGACAAGAATATGCTTATCAAGTTCTAAAAATAGGAAGAAGATTAGGGAGAGATAAGGTCAGAAGGTAGGCATAACATAACTTTATTTATTAAGACCTTATGTTTTATTCTGGGTAAGATGGAAAGCTATCAGAGATTGTGAAGTAAGGGAGTAGCAGGAGTAATTTAATCTTAAAATAAAAATTTCCCCAGCTGGTAAGCAGAGACCACTTGTCTACCTTTCTCAGCCATAGAAAGGAGGCTTTATTTTTAGAAGTTGCACAGGAAACCACAAATCTGAAGGAATGTGCCAGTTTTCAGGGGACAAACACTACCGAGTAAAATTAATTAAATATGTAGCATTTATTTTGAAAGTTGATAGTAAAGAACAATTGAGGAAAAGCGATAGTATTTGCATCTTCGGGTTGGTTTTGTGAATGGCTTGGCCAAATAATTTTTAAAAATTTGTTCTCTGGAAGCTGTCAAAAACTAGGTCTTATTTTAGGTCTCTCTGAAAATGTTAACATTGGCAGGAATAAGTGCTATCTTTAGAAAATACAGATTAACAAATACCCTGTTCCTTTGGGACCTTTTTGATCCATTTTGAGGTTCTAGTTCTCCATCTTTATCAAAGGCAAAACCATCCTGTTTTAAAAAATATGCTGTGTTAGAAAAAAAATGCCCAGAGCAAAAGCTTCCTTATTCTTGATGTAAGAGACACCAGTTTGAGGAAGGCATTCTCTCATTTAGAATCACACAGCTGAAGTGTTCAAATATTTCATCGGCAAGCACTTTCTCCTAATTTTCTCCACACTAAAGAACTCTGTTCAAATGGATAGCCAAATGAAGATAAATAATTTCATACTATGTAGTATGAATTACTACAAGTGAACTGTTTTCTGCTGGGAGTTAAATATCTTAAAGATATACATGCTAAGAAAATGGTATCTATTTTACAATTCAAACTAATTTTAAGACCATGTGTGCATAATGAAAATTGCTGGAGAAGTGCCAGGTCCTTGAAATGAGTATACAGATGGCCACAACACAGTGTTTAGGGGCACTGACACCCATGCAGTCGAAAATCCACGTTAAGTGTTTGACTCCCCAAAAACTTGACTACTAATGCCCTACTGTAGACTGGAAGATTTATCAATAATATAAATATTCGATTAACACATATTTTGTATGTTATATGTATTATATACTATATTCTTGTAAGAAAGTAAGCTGGAGAAAAGAAAATGTTTTAAAAATCATAAGAAAATATGTTTATAGTACCGTATTTATTGAAAAAAATCCACATATAAGTGGACTTGCACTGTTCAAACCCATGTTATTATTCAAGGATCAACTGTAGAATATTTAATGTTTTCAGAAATCTTAAAAATACCAATACTAGATAGAATCTGGAAAGATGTACTATTTATGGTTGAATGTAATGTTTCACAATACTTCCAGTTTCACCTTTTTAAGTAGCAGGAGAGGAAGCAAAATAAAATGGTGTCCTACTGTGAACATCAAAACTGAGTGATCTAGGGGATAGTAGAGAGATCACTGCTTCATAAATAATAGTTGCCAGGGCTGGGCATCCCTTCCTACTGTTATCGTCATCAGGTGCTGTGACTAGTTAAATTTTAGGATGTTAAGAAAAATGCAAAGACAGAAGACAGATACTGTATAGTAGTCTCATAAGGAGGAGGGAGGTTTATAACATTTATAGACAATTAAATATCAGAAAGTATTCACAAAAGTCCCCTAAAATCACAAGGATGTACTTTGCTTCTAAAAATAACTATGAAGTCGACTTAATCTCAGATGACTCCTTTATTCAAGTATATTTATTAAGCCTATGCTATCAGCTAGGCTCTCATGTACAGCCTTTTCCCCCTTGCCTAAGCTTAGATGGTTTGCCCATATCCCTTTTCATGTTGCATTTGTTATTAACACTCTTGATTGACACACTCTTTCCATAGAGGTGATGACAATGTCAGTTAAGTTACAGTTGACTTGTTTTCTGAGAGTCAGAGGTAACAGTGCATATCTCTGATTATCATCCCATATGTATAGATACTATAGTTTCTTTCTCTTTATGATACTCAGAATGTAACACCTATCTATCTAATCCTGTGTGGCCCCTAGCATTTTACACAAATGCTTAAAAAAGATATAGGCCAAAAAGCTACTTTCTGCAGAATCTCATAATGTTGAGATTTCTTGCATCTTCCCTCGTCTTCATTATAAAAAGTTCATACTCTTCTATAAAAAGAAGACAGACATTTGCTGTACAGGCTTCTTTAACTGGCCTCTTTACCAACTTGCCTGATTAAAACCCTGTGTAAAACATACTGACGCAAGTGGAACAGTTACTCAATACTGGTGGCTGTAAACATATCTTGTATACTTAAGTCACAAATTTTGATAAATTGATATTATTACTGAAAAACTATATCATCATGAGAGTCCCACTAAAAGGCATCATTTTTAAATAAAATTCTCACTTTAATAGTCACTTCATAGACTACAAATGTGTATTGATGTTTGAACTGTGGCCAGCACATTGACATGGTTTCAGCCTTCGGCCGGCCCAGGCTCGTGTATTCAGAACCCCACCTTTCCCCCCTTGCTTCCATTGCGTCCTAGCTCAGTAGTCACCTCCTTTGGAAGGCCTTCCCACCTCTCCAAGTAGGTTAGAACCCCTGATTGTTTGCATCACACCATGTTGTTCTCCTTCACAGCATTAAAAACAATAATAATAAATTATTTGTGGGACTCTATGATTCACGTCTGTCATCCTCCACGGAACTATAAGCTCCATAATGGCTTTTTCTCTCAATATGGTTCGTTTTCTATCACCAGTGTGTTTTGAGCAACTAGCAGCATGCCTAGCACATAGGTGCTCAGTTAAGACCAACTGGATGAAGGGAAGCAAAGAGGAAGGGAGAGAAGAAAGAACAGAGGGTGGGAAGGAGGACAGCCAATTTTAAAAGGCTGCTCGCCTTAAAATTCACTTCCATTGGTTTAAGTTTCTCATTTATTTTTATTATTTCCTAAAATCATGCACAAGTAATGTTTTAATTACTGTAGATAAAGTTTTAAATGTTCTTATAGAGCCTCAAGTGCTTTACAATGTATATTTACTTGTATGTAAGCATATGTATTGTAAGCCAAAACATGATTTATCTTAGAATAAAGTTACATACTAAGTCATTTTTCTGTACCTATTCTGATGGATATAATGTGATTTAACAGTTACATAAATAATTAGATTAATCAATAGTCAGAACATGGTTATATTTTGAACATACTTTTATATTTATATTTAAACATATCTGTTTGGAGTACAATTGCACCTCAAGTAAAATGGCGAAGCTACATTGTAAAGGGGAGACTGACAAGGAAGTCCTGAACTAGCTATGTCATTTGGCCTCTTCCTCATTCTTTCTCAGCCCCAATTCATCCCTGCTCTTCACTCATTGAACCCCTGAAGTCTGAGAGGAAAGCTAAGCAGGAACTTAAAATAATCAACTATAAACTTGGTATGCTTTCTTTCTAATGCGTATATCCAACCTCTCCCTCAAACTGAGGAGGAAATTAAAGAATTTTATGTAAAATCCATTGTTCTAGGTTCCAGGCTGTCTAGGAAAACATAAACAGAAAATTAGAGAATTGAGAAATTATTCTATAGGTGACTCAGTTATACTCTATAAGCAAAATAATCTACCACTAGTGATTTGAGAGTTAAGTGCTGGAAATATGCGTGTCTCTTCCTTGTTCTAGGCAATAAACTTGTCTTATTTTTTTTTTTCAGCTATAGAGGACGAGTTTGACTTCGCTCTAGGAAAGCAAACTCCAGCATTCTTAAAGAAGTGTGTCTGCTACATTAGGAAAATTGCTAACATTGAGCGTTTTGTAAAAATCCCAGAGATGGGAAAATACATGGATATAACTGGAACAGAACCAAGGATTATTCGGGACCCAGAAGCCCAAGAGAAGCTGATAAAACTCAGGGATGAATTTATTCCTACCATTGTTGCATCTTCTAATCTGAGAGTGTATACATCTGTTACTCATTGTGACATGAAACTAGGCTATTCCCAGGAAATAGAAAATCATTACATAGAAGGACTTGGTAAACAATTTTATGAGGACATGATTGATATAATTCAGGCAACAGTACAGCAGAATTTTGACACCGAAACTGATACACTCTATGATGAAATCCTCCAGCATTCATCATTATGTAAAACATATGCCTCTTTCTACGAGTACAAATGTGAATCGCTAAACATAGTGCATAAATACATCCTTCCAAGCAAAACTGGGCACATCAATCCACTTGTTATATATGGTGGACCGTGTACAGGGAAGACCCTTCTGCTAGCTGAAGCAGCAAAGAAGGTAAAAGACTATTCTTTTACACATATTTTTGTAAAAATTTTAACTTTGGGGAAAATATAAATTGTTCAAAATAATGTCGATTTTCTGTGTTTACTATCTGAATTATAATTAGTCTTTTCAGATGGACACTTCAGTGTTCCTCTTTTGCTAGTAGAATAGTCATATAGAAAGACTAGGACTCATGTGGTGTAATTATAGAATAGCTTTATTTTTTCCTCCCACTGTTCAAACTCATGTTGTGGGGCTAGCTTTCACTGGGATGGAAAGTAGAGCAGATCTCACAACTCTTCTCGTCCCTCAGCAAACGCAAGCCTTCCAGTTGCTTCTGGACATGAAATCAATCTCAGTTTGGCAATTAATATGTCCAGTCTAAGACGGAAATTAAAAATGCAGTCTATATTTCTCTCCCCCAGCTGAGGCTTACCATAAGCAAGCTATCTACAGTGGCAGATAAAGACATAGCCATTTTCTTCTTTTCTACATAGCACTTCTTCTCCTCTATCCCTAATCCTAGCCACGTGTATGGCCCCTAGAGGGTTGCAGTTCAGGCTTGGTAGGAAAGGTAAGGTGGCCAGAAAGTTCTTACCTGACCAGTACTATTCTGAACTGGGCTCTGCACTCTCTGGTCTTGGCAGGTGTTTAAAGCTGCCTCCCACCTCTTCTGAGGCCTTTTCATCATTTCCTGAAGGTCCATTCCCTCTACATCGCCTGTCCTCACTGAGCATTCCTCACCTACAGTTCCCTAGACATAGGAGAATGCATCTTTTTCTAGCTGGTCACTTCCTTGGCTCCTAAGTATCCAGCAATGCATTTCAAAGTATCTCCTCCACAGCCCAGCATACTCTCTTAGATGGACCTGGAAATAACAGAACCAATGAAAATCTTTCTCAGCTCACTGTTTCCAGTGTCGACATCTGGCACATGGAAAACACTCAGGTATTTTTTTCTGAGAAATTCCAGCTCCGATACAGCAGCTCTCCATCACTCCTCCATCAGAGCAGCCAGCCATCCTTATTTCTCATATGTCTTCAGACACAGATGGCCATGACTCCCAGGCTATAGGGGATACCCTGTAAGTTTCCCATTGTGTCACCTTTCCCTAAGTGAGGGGTGGGCATCTCTCAGCCCTCCCCTTTGGGAATAGGGTGGTGATAAATATTATCCACAACACCCTAATCTCCAACTTTTTTCTTGGCCCCTCAGATCTCTTTTTTAAGCTGAAGGTGGGTAGTCTATGAAAGGCAGCAAAACTGGTTCTCATGACACCCTTTCGAGTCCTGCATGAAGGCTGAAACCTTACCCTGGAATGTGGTATCTATTGTCTTGGCAACTTACTCTAAAATGGACTAAATTAGCTCTGTTTCTAACCTTCTCACATTTAATAGCAAAGTCTAATGGTTTATTTGATCCCGATGTTACTTCAGAATCTCTGTATTGTGCTCCCCATGGTCACTCTCTTAAGAACAGAGCTTTCTTTAACTTCATGAACGTTCTCAATCTATCACATGCTACACAATCTCAATCAGGTCACCTTGAAGACAAGAGCAGGGACAGTCGTGTTGCACCTAGTGTGGGGGTAGGTTCCAAAGTAAGCTCACAGGTGAAAATCAGGGATACCAAAGTCCTTAGGAAGACCAAGTTACCATTTCTTAATATGCCAAGCCCAGCTACTGGTTTTCCTTCTTGTGTTAGGAGATACAGCTTTTCTTTAATTGAACACTAGATGAAGTGGCTGGCTTACAATTAGGGACCACATTGCATCAAAATAAATGCGTGTGTATGTGGGTGTGCATGTGTGTGGATATCAGTCGTTGAACACCAATTTGTATGTGAATTTTCAAGCATTAGAATTATTCCGAGTGAGCAAGATAGTAACAGGAGCCCACGGAAACTGAAAACAATGAGGAAACGTTCATATGTGCCATTTCACACTCGTTCTAGGGCTTTTTTTCTTTGTGGAGGAGGGAAGGGTAAAGGTTGGAGAGGCAAATATTGTTGACTTTGGCTAAGTTAAATGTGCATGTGATACAATCCCACATGCTCTAGCACGGGAGGTAAATGACCACATGGGACGTGCTGACAGGCCTGTATCCATAAGCAATCCAAGGGGAGCAATGTGGTGACGGTCAAGTTGATCAACTTGAAAACGGCTTTCTGAGCTCTCGCTGGTCTAGATATTTTGTCCAACTATTACAGTACATCTCTTCACATTCTGGGCCTCTGGACCCCCAAGGAGCCTTGCCTGTTTCTAGGTTCCCTACCCGAACTTCTCTTACCTCTCCCCTAGGTAACATCTCCCCTCAACCACCAGCACCAACACCAACCTGTGTTCTCTTGTGACCTCGTATCCCTTATAATGCAGACACCTTGTGTCAATCTGTTATCTCCTGTGTACCTGACATTTCCATGGGGGTGAACTCATGATCATGACACTTTCTACAGATATCACACATTCAGTAGCATGCGATTAAGAGGAGAGAGGATGTAGTCACACAATCATCATAAGCAGTCCGCGTAGGGACCCACAATTGTGTTCTGTTTCTGATTTGCCACCAAAGGCAGCTGTAGGATGGCAGGATTATCTTCTTCCAAATCAGCTTCAACAGCTGGGGCTAAACAATGACAAGAAGATGCTTATTTCCCTTAATAGCTCATTCTGAAACTGACAGCCATAAATCTTTTCTAAACTTATTCATACTTTAATCTGAACTTTCTCTTAAGGGACCAAGTTTCATAAAAATACAGTTTAGAGTGTCTTATACTTTGATCATATTCCTTCTTGTTCTGCCTTTCCAGACAGAAAAATACTAAACTTAGTAACTCCTTTATATATTTTATCTCTTTAACTTCATGTGAGAGAGAGACAGAGCGAATGAGAGAGAGGAGAGAGAGAAGAGAGAGAGAGAGAGAGAGCATGAGCATGCGCACTACAAGTCAGATTAAGTTCTACTCCAGCTTCATCTGTAACAATTTAACTCTGAGCAAGTCATTTATCCAGCCTGGACCTCAGTTTCCTCTCCTGTTAAATGATACTGTAATTCCCATGTGCCCTGCAAAGAGATAATGCGAAGATAATGACTGCCTGTTTGTATAGTAAACTGTCTGTTATGAAGCACAATATAGCAAAACTCTTTTAACCAGCATTATACAGATTTTTATGACTGATTAATAATCATAACGATGACACTATCTATAGCTTCAGAATACAGTAAGATGTTTCTGAATCATAAGAGATTATATTCAGTGTCATTTCAGTACTGAGTATTTCTTAAACTGGAAATTTGGTCAGCATATATGGCATTATGTATCTCAACTAATGAAAATATTTGACTCAACATATATGTAAATCATTATTTGATCTAGTCATTATACAAATACTTACTAAGCAACTACTATGTGCCAACAACCATGCCAGGAAATAGGAATCAGTGATGAAAAACTGACCATACAAGATATTCAGATTTACTGTTTATGAAACACTTTGTAACTTTTAGAATACAAGCTAAATTTTGCCTTACGGTTGAATAATACTATTATCATTATTTTATCATCTTAAGCAGAGTGATCCTGAGGGTCTCACCTATAGATTTTAGTTCATGAGCTTGGCGACAGCTCTTCCACCTTCTCAGCAAGTTTTTCCATTTCTTGGTTCTACACAACTTTCTGCGTGGTCAGAGTCTGACCTCCAGAGAGAAGAAAGGTCATAGTCTATGACCATGTGAATATAGGTTACCATTCTAAATGCCACCTTCACGTTTCAGGCTCATGGCTGGCTCCATGAAGACACAGGACCAGAATCTGACCCGGTCGTAGTTGTGCGATTTCTAGGCAGCATAGACATGAGGACTGACCTTCGGACTCTCCTCCTCAGCGTTTGTGAACAACTGGCAGTGAACTACCGGTGTCTGGTTCAGAGCTACCCTAAGAAGATACATGACCTCCGCGACCTGTTTATAAACCTTTTGAACGAGTCTTCATTGCAGAGACCTCTAGTAATAATATTCGATGCCCTCGAGCAGCTCTCAGAGAGTGACGAGGCCAGGAAGCTTTGGTGGCTCCCGGCTCACCTTCCCCGCTTCGTAAGGATCGTGCTCTCCACGCTGCCCAACAAACATGGGATCCTGCAGAAACTACGGTGCCTTATCCATGAAGAAAACAATTTCATCGAGCTGATTCCCCGAGACAGGAAGATGTGCAGCCAGGTCCTTAAACACCAGCTGCTGCGAGTCAAAAGGAAGGTCACATCGGGCCAACAGATCTACGTGAACAACGCATTCTCCAAGTGCACGCTGCCCATGTTTGTGAACCTGACCTTCAGGGAGGTGAGGTATTGGCGATCCCACAAAGACGTCGATGAATCCTCGCTCTGTGTCACTGTTCATGAAAGTATAGAGCAGCTATTCTGGTCCTTGGAGAAGAAATGTGGTCAGAAACTGGTCTCCAGGGCTCTCGGTTACATCACCATGGCCAAAATGGGTTTGAGTGATATGGAACTGGAGGACGTGCTGGCCCTAGACAACAGCGTTATGAATGAGCTCCATGAGAATGCCAGGCCCAGCAATCCCCTGAGAGTCCCTTATTTGTACATCGCAAGGCTCAAGGAGGGTCTCAGTGGCTACTTAATAGAAAGACATGTGAAGAACGTCACACTCCTGGTCTGGGCCAACAGACACCTGCAGCTCATAGCCCAGAAGCTATACCTGCAGAACGACAGTGACCTGCGTGAGATGCACACCATCCTAGCAGATTACTTTCTGGGGGTCTGGTCAGGGGGCAGGAGAAAAGCTTTCTGCCTTGAAGACCCCTACGTGAATGGCTGTCTTGACTTGGAGAACAGAAGCCTGCTTGAGGAAGAAAAACATTTCATGGAACAAGCTTCTTTTGACAGGCAGGCCCCTGACCAACCCTGGGTTTTCCAGTGCAATCCACTGGAACCTGACATCTTTTTCGTCAATCATCGGAAAATGTCGGAGCTCTTGTACCATTTGACAAGGTGTGGAAAGACCGATGACCTGCTTTACGGCATCATCATGAACTTCAGCTGGCTCTACACCATGATCAAAATTGGCCAGTTCGACAAAGTGCTTTCAGACATCGAGCTGGCTTACAACTGCTCCCAAGAGAAGGAGCTGAAGTTCCTGGCAAGCACCCTCCGTAGCATCAAAAACAAGGTCATTGCATTTCCCGGCTCCCTTTCAGCAGAGCTTCAGCAAAGACTGCTGCCTGTTGTAAGTTCCCTGCCCAAACTGAGACACCTCCTTCTAGAGTGTGACAAAGACGGGCCCAAATATTGCTCCATCGTGCCATTACATTCATCCATGGATGTGACATATAGTCCAGAGCGTCTTCCCTTATCATCTAGTCACCTACATGTCACTGAGATTCTGCCTACCTGTAACCCCAGTACTGTCCTCACAGCTTTAGAAAATGGTTCTATCAGCACATGGGATGTAGAGACTCGTCAGCTTCTCAGGCAAATCACAACAGCCCAGTCTGTCATCCTGGGCATGAAACTCACCAGTGATGAAAAGTATCTCGTAGTGGCTACGACAAATAACACCTTGTTGATTTATGACAATGTAAATTCTTGTCTCCTGTCTGAAGTGGAAATCAAAGGGACCAAGCATGGGGGTGGCACCACCTACATCAATGGTTTTACACTGTCTGCCAACCATGCCCTTGCATGGCTCGAAGCCAGCAAAGATGTCACTGTCATTGATCTGCTCTACGGATGGCCCCTTTACCAGTTCCATTGCTGGTATGAAGTGACTTGTGTCCAGTGCTCTCTGGACGGTGTGTATGCTTTCTGTGGACAGTACCTGAACACCACTACCATATTTCATTTAGGGAGTGGAGAAAAGTTATGTACGGTAACATCTGAATTTTCAGGTGGGTTTGTGAAGTTTCTTCTTATCTTGGACACGGCTCAAGAAATGGTCATGGTAGATAGTGAGGGAAGTCTCTCTGTTTGGAACACTGAGGACATGTCCAACCCCCAGCTGACTGATGACTTTGACTGCCGGAGAGAAGACAGCGAGGTGGTCAGCATTGAACTTTCAGAGGACCAAAGTGCAATTCTGATCTGCAAAGCTCTCAGCATTGAGCTCTTAGACACCGGCATGTGGAAGGTAGCTGAAAAGTTTAGAGCTAAGCACAACGAACGCTTTATATCTGCCGTGTTGTCCAAAAATGGAGATTGCATCATCGCGACCATGGAAAATACCTCAGCCGTGTTTTTTTGGAGGCGGGACACGGGACAATGCATGGCAAGCTTACAGGAAATCTCAGGTACCATAGTTAAGTTGGTGAAATCCAGTCACCACAATATGCTACTATCTTTATCAACCAGTGGTGTTCTTTCCATCTGGGACATAGATATAATCACAGCTATGTCCAACATAGATAAGACTGGAAAACCCATTCAAAGTCTGGTGTTACCTACTAGAGGAGAAATCATTTATTCCCTCGATGGCTCTGATTGTGTTCATAAGTGGAACTTCAGCAATGGGTTCATCGAAGCAGTGTTTAAACACGAAGGAATAGTTGAACACTGCGTGTTGACATCCTCTGGAGATATAATGGTGACATCAGATGACAAAAGCAGCCAGTATGTCTGGCATACCAGCAGAGGTGAAAACCTCTTCCGGATTAATGGGCAGAGAATATCTCAGCTGCTAATTACACACAATGACCAGTTCGTGGTCTCTCTCTGTGAGGAAAATGCCTCGAGGGTTTGGAGACTGGCCACAGGCCACAGGGTCTGCAACATTCTGACCACATTGCAGAATGCCTTCATAACCTCTGCAAATACCTTCGTGGTGGGAATGACCAAAAGCAAAGTGCTGGCAGTCAGTCTGTGGACAGGAAGTATCACCAAGAAATTTTGCTGTGAAGATGGCACCACCATTGTGAATTTTAAACTGATACCCGACTGTCCTGACATCGTCGTGTTTATCACATCGACCGAGACAGTGAATATCTGGAGTCTGACGGATGAAGTGATCTGTCGCCGTGTGCAACTTCCAAACAACTTCTTGAAAAATCTAGAGGATTTTGAAATTTCTCCCAATGGAAAGCTAGGTATTATATCCCGGGGAGATGAAAATATCAATGTGCTGGATTTACACAGTGGTAAGTTACGGGTGATTCACGCTTCTGGCGTCATATGGCGGCAAAGGTTGTCTCGAGATGGTCGCTACCTGGTGTACATTTGTTTCCGCAATGGGGAGGAAGAGGATGAAAACGGTGCAATATCCAGTTTAATTGTAATGAGACTAGCCGATGGCAAAAATATTGGTGCTTGTTCCCTTTATAAAACACCAACTTTTCTTGCTCTCTCACAGAGGCACCTGAACATCACTGTAGGTTTTGACGATGGGAGTATAGGAATATACACAGTGGTGGACCGTGTAGATGCTGCACTGAAAATTAAAATTGCCACTTCGAATAGCAGACAAATTTTCAACAATGCAACACAGACATCCAGGCCAAAATGTAATAGTTACTGTTTCAAAGTGTCTGTGGATTGCTTGTGGAGAGAGTCTACCGAGGTCTTTGCAAGAGACAGTCCCATCACAGTGAGTGACTCCACTGAGCCCAATGAGGCGACGCCCTCCAAGAAACACAATTCTTGCTATGACAGGGTGTGCTCTGCCCTGGAATCCAGGGGCCACAGTTATGCCTCAGACAACTGACACAATGTTTATCTTGCTCAGCAGAAATACATGATACACGTTCAAAAGAGAAAAAAAAAAAACTATCTTCTGTATCCCAAACAATAAACTACTCATCCTTAAAAGACAGCAAAGATGCTGGCGTTCCCCTGGTAATTAGTAACATGTTCATGAAATGTACGGAAAGGTGAAGCTAGTTTTGAGTTTGGTCTTTCTGTCAACATTTACCCAGGAATGAAATCTTGACAGAATTTCTAGAAATCATATTTAAACGGCTACAGCAACTGGAGGTTACAGGGTAGTTTTAAAATTGTGTGGGAAGAAGCAGCATATCTCATCCCATTGGTTCAGATGAAAGAGGCTAGAGACCATTTAGACTGAAACTAGTTCTATAGAAATTGTGAACACAGAGCTGTTTGATTTCAAAATGATTGTGTGGCCATAAGTAAACACA
Source organism: Pteropus medius (assembly GCF_902729225.1). Lineage (NCBI taxonomy): Eukaryota > Metazoa > Chordata > Mammalia > Chiroptera > Pteropodidae > Pteropus > Pteropus medius. The sequence goes on along the minus strand of NW_024352786.1, from coordinate 10,196,324 downwards.
GCCTTAATCTCTCTTTACATTTTACAATCCTGACAACTGTGTAAAACCAGTCTGCAGATGGAAGGTCTCAAGGTGCAAAATAATGTAACAAAAATGCCTAGATGTACTCCCAGTTTCTCAAGAGAAAGGACATGAAATGTGAGGCCACAAACCGGACTGGGACAAGACCTGCCTACCATATCATAGGGCTACTGAACATGCAGTCAGTTTTCATAAAAATACAGTGGTGACAATTGCATGCGAGGGTTCCTGTACAATGGAACATATGATTTTTAAAGCTATTTCCTGAGCTGCAAAAGAACACATTTAATAAGAAACCACAATATTTTCATGTCTTTTTGAAATGCCTGTTTGTGCTGGGTGTAAAGAAAGAAGAATTATAGAAAGGGCATTACAGATTTTGTCCAAACACCTGTTCATTTCTATCATTGCAGTAACAAAAGTCTGTGCTATTCAGTCAGTTGTATAGAAACATAAATTATTTCCTAAATCCCTGCAGTAAATCTTAATAGAAAGAAAGCTTTCTCAAGATGCCATCTATGAAATACTGATGACATTTGCCTTACTCTCATTCCTCCTCTTTCCTGTGTAAAATGCAGATAGATGACCAAATACTCTGGGAAAAACTGAATATGCCTGTCTTTGTGCTAAAATATTCCATAACTCTTAAGGGTGTCCAAAGGTTCTTTATTGTCCCTGTTTATAATCACTTTCTTACTTCTATACACTATATGGATGCTTCTTTATCTGTCACCCTTTCCCCTTGAGGACTCTTTGGAGACTTTTCTAGTCTTCTCTGTTTCAAAGCAGAAGCTGTGAAATGTATGAAACCTTTTTTAAAAACTATTTCATCTATTTAAGAGAAAATATTACATCCCAAAAAGGGAAAGTGATCTTCTTCCTTCCATATCCTCCACGTGGCATGTCCTCGGATAACTTTCCAAAGGGTGTCAGTGGTGGTGGATTGGTTTGGTTTCATTTGAAAGTGGCAGTAGTGAACTTGAGTAGATGGAATAATGGACAAGGAACTGACTCGCTTTCGGTCCAGCTCTGCCAGGAACTCATTGCGTACCTGTAGACAAATCTTTAATCTTCCCACTGTATTGTTTTTGTAAACTGAAAAATAAAGATTATAGTAGCATCTGCTATTGCCCTCCTACGGATGTTGGGGAGCAATGTAAGAAAAAAATACAGTGACATTATGATTGTTGATGCTAACGGGAGAAACAAAGTGCTCTAACTCATCGGGAATCCAAGTCAATTGTATTTCACTTTGGAAAGAGAAGTGATTCAGCTAGAAACACCTCACCTTATGGTGAAAGACTTTTTTTCAGTATGTTCCTCCTGGGCTGGCTACCAGCCAGGGAGGTGGTGGCCCAGAGAAGGCCCAGCCCACATACAGATCACCTGGAGTTGACTGTATGAGCCAATGCTTTTTTTTAGCTCTTCAGAGGCAGCACATCTTATTCCTGTCGTTATCATTTGGACCTCTATGCCACATATTTTTAAGATTTAAGATTTAATAGCCTAGGTAGATTAAATGTTGTGTGTGAATGTTCTATGTAACAGCCAATAGAGTTTAACAAGTGACTTGAATGATTTTTCCTAACTTGTTTGCAACTGATAGCTCATATTGAATGTTTTTATGTAAACTTTGTATTGTTGGGAAGAATTGCCCAATCAGAGATTTATATTTTCATAAATGTTACATTTAGTTAAATTTTGTTACAGAGTTGTTACATTAGAAAATTATTGCAGTCTTTAAACGATATCAGTCTGTGTATGTTTTGTTTGTATGAATAAAAGACAAACTATGGAGCTGTGTGGCATTTGTTTTTCTCCCCCAACTTAGGCAGATGTAGTTAGTCAGCAATCATCATCCTCATCTTCATCATCATCATCATCATCATCATCATTTCAGGCTTACTGTATATCAGGCACTATTTTCAAAGCTTTACATGTACTAAACCATGTAATCTTCACAATAGCTTTATATGGTAGTCACTGTTAGTATTCCAAATTTACAGATGAAGTAACCTAGAAACACAGGTCCAGAGAAAATAGCTGAACAGGATTTCAATGTACCATGAATGTCTTTTTTGTCAACTTTCTCAAAGCACATAAAAGCATTTAGTATCCAGTAGTCACTTACTGATAATGACCTATAAGATATTTTCTAACTTGCAGATGAGAAACCAATGTAGGCTTTGAAGATCATGGGAGGTCTTTGCAAACTCTCAGGATTGGCAGGTGTACTGCCATAGTTGAGGTACTACCATTCATTTAGAAATATTTATTTGGGCATACGTTTTTCCAAGAATACAAAAGTTAATAAAATAGCTCATGCCTTCTAGGATTTCATAGTCTTAATGGGAAAACAGGAAGCAGTTCTACGTGCAAGGGACAATGTGCTTCCCGCTGGGGTTGGGGATGGAAGTGGGAAGGATGATAACCGAGGAGTCATCCAACTCATAAATTCCCTACAGGTGAGAGACCAGGGGGATCTATCCCATACCCACTTTTTCTATTTCTCATTTCTTAGAGGGGAGAATCCACTCCCACCCCCAATACAAACAATTTTTGACATGGCAGCAATGGAGAGCTTAAGTGACAACAACTAGGAAATAACCAGGTGAAACATTTTATCGAGTTTCACAAAAAAAATCATTCTTGGAAACTTAAAATCAAGGTGTTAAAAAAAATGGAATATTCATCGGGTTTATTGCTTCCATCTTCATGTGGCTGAGACCGACTTCTATTTAAAATTTACCCCCATTGAAAATGATCCCATTACCCATACTGGGGAATTCCTTCTTGGATTCTAATCCAAATCCTTTACACTGAACTTTAAATGCTCTTCTCTTTCGGTTCGCTGAGAAAATGAAGAGGAGCTGACTGTCAATATTTCCATAAAAGCAATTCATGTACATGGGATTTGTTGTTTAACTAAATATCTTCTATCCTAGGGTCAAAAACACAACAAATACCCAACGGTGATTTGAAAATTAGTCTTATACAACTACTGCCATCCAGAATCGTATAATCTAAAGGAGATACAACTCAATCAGATGTAAAACAGACTATGATACAAAGTTGTTAATAAAAGTGAAAGCCAAGTGCTGAGGAGACATTGCAAAAGAGCAATTAACTCTGGGAATCAAAAACGGTGGCCAAGAAGAGGTGACAGCTGAGGCTTGAAGGAGAGGTAGGACTTAGCCATTAGAATGTTAGAAAGACATTTCAGGTGAAGGAAGCTATATGAGCCAAAACAAGGAGAGTTGAAGCATATTTTGGGTGAGTTCAAATGCTATGCTTGGATTTTACACTTTATTCAGTAGTCAACAGGGAATCGTGAAAAAATTTTTGAGAAGAATGGCCTGATCAGAATGCATTTTAGAATGACTCGGGCAGTACCATGTCAGATGGATTAGAGATGGAAGAGACTAGAAGCTGGGAAACCAGTAAAGAGCTTATTACAATAATCTGAAATAGGAAGTGTAAGAACTTGATCTTAGTACAGTGGCAGTGAGAATGCTAAGAGGGGGAGCAATTCAAGAGTGATTTCAGGGCTCAACTGACAGAGGTGGGTGATGAAAGAGAGGGAAAACAAATAATTCCAGTATCACCTGAAATTTGGTTGATAGCAAAGTTGCAAATGTAAAATGAATAGGTTAGGAGATGAAAGTTGGGGAAATAATAAAGTTGGATCTAGAGAGTTCAAAGGTTAAGACATCCGTGCAGGCAATTCCAAATATGCTATCCATCCAATCAAGAAATCTGAGCTAAAGATGAGGAATCTACCAGTTATCTTTCTCAAAAGTCTAAAAGGCCTCACGTGGTATGTGTGTGTAGCAAGTCAATACCATATACTTTTAAAATTTGCGTCTTTCTTTTTCAGAACTATATTGATGAATTTAGAATTATATTGAGAAATCTACTCAAGTTAGCTTTCCTATATTCTATGATCCATCGGTTGGAAACAATTTACATGCCAACAAAAACATGAAGGCACTTTAAAAAACTGAATGAATTATAGTGTTTTCATTTCCACATACGTCAAGCAAATTTTCTTCTGTATTTTTCACAAGGACCCCACAGGTCTCCATTTGGTACTCCTTGTGATCTGCAGGACGTACAGATTATACTTTGTATAGACACATCAGAGTGTTGGGTTTCAGTGTAGCAATGCACAAATTATACAACATTATAATGTGAGGTTACCAATAACACCACCACCTCTGGCTTTCTAGGATCCCTGCCTTTAGCAGATGAGGGTGACTTAATCAGACACTCGAGCATACTAAGAGCAGTGGTTCACAAACTGAACTGTGCATCACTTGTTAAAACAGATTTTTTTTCACCCTCCCTACCCCCCACTATTCCTGAATTGATATGTTTGGGGTGGGGCCCAAGAATTTACATTTTTACCTAATTTGCCCCAGATGGTGCTTATTCTGCTAGTCTGGGAACCACACTTTAAAAACCATGATAAATATCAAAGTCTTTGTGTTCAGAATAACCTGATAAATGTACCAATATCCTGTGGACATTACTAAAGTATCGTCTAGAAGTTGGACATGAAGGACATAAAGGGTTTGATCAGAAAATAATGTAAAACATCAATTTGTAAATGATGTAAAACGATATATAACTTTCCTCATAAATCTGTCATTTTAAAACATGCAGCTACTATGCGACTGGGAAGATTCAAAAAACGAGTTTTACTCCATAAAGGCGAATGTCGTGTAAACGGCCCTGGAGTCACTAAAGTGGACATACCGAAAACTAAGGGCAGTATCTGCATCTTTAAATAGTATTCTTGCTGTTGCTTCTCCAGCATCCTGTTTTTATCCTGCTTCTCCCTTGGATGAGTTGGAGGGGAAAGAAAGAAGAGGATAAGCTAGGTGGCGCAGTTGTTTAATACATTTTTCTGTCAAGCCCAGCGTTTATTTGGAGCACAGGTGAAAGGAATGGCCCATCCTAAAGAAGTATTTTAGGGTAAAGCAACAACTGTCCACCCACCTTAAGTGCATGGATTGCAACCAGTACCAGCGTGGAGCTCAGTAGGTTGGAAGAAGTGGTGCAGCCGAAGTCCAACACCCCAGGAAAAGAGAAGGACGGGGGTGCGGGGAAGCATGATTTCGTTGAATGCCCACTGTGGTCTTGAATATGCAGCGAGCCTGTGGAGCGTTTGCAGCTTCCCCCTGGGGAATTATCATCGTAGCGCCTGCGCTGATTCTTGGACCACCGATCTCAAAAGCAGGCTACAGTGCACACACCAAGTCTAAGGCGCTAATACCAGAACGGCAGGGGAAACAGAAAAACACATGTGCACGGCGGCGAGGGTACAGATCTATTTGCCAGGAGTCCATTTATTTATCTCCTCGCTTACGTCCAGAATCATAGGAAGCTCTCCTCTCCCGACAGCACATTAAAGTAGGCACCAAAAAGTTACCCAGCACGGGCAGGAGGCTGGCATGCAACCTGGCTGTGGGTGCTCAGCGGCCCGGCTCCTGGATTTTCTGCTTCAGAGCTCCCGGAAGGCCATTCCAGCTGCGAGAGGTCGAAAGCAGGATTCCAGGGGCTGGAGCTCGCGCCCTCGGTGCAGCCTGGGCACCGCTGGAGGAGCCGCGCGGCGCGGGTAAAGGGTTACACGTGCCGGGGAGGCTCGCCCCGGGCCGGGTCACGTGACGCGCGGGCCCAATGACCGAGGCCGGGCGGCCGCTGCGAGCGCCGCGGGCTCCGGGCGGCGCTGAGCAGCGGCTGGTGTTCCCGGCGCGGCCGCCCGAGGCCGGCGAAGCCATGGGCGCTGCGACCCCGCCACCGCCGCCCGGGCCCAGGTAGGGACCTTCTTCCGCCCCGCGCGTGGGACTTCGCCGCGGGGAGGACAAGGGCTTGATTCCTGCGGAATTCGGCTTTGTGACATTATTTCCCCGATTTCTTCCGCAGGTCATTTTTATTTCCTTTTGCCCTGGGGGCGGGGGGTTGGAGGGCTGGGGACGATTATCAGTTTGATTACTTCCGAAAAGTTTCTTAATTCAACAAAGGTATGGAAAGACAAAATCCAGGATGGGGGCGGGGGGGCGGGAGACGGGCGGGAAACTTTTACAAATTCCTCAAACTAAAGACCCAAGACAGTTTGTAAAGCTTGGCATCTAATTGGTGTATGAAACACTTGTTTTTAAATCCCTAATTAATGAACTTTCAACAATGCCTGAGAACTTGAATTGGAAAAAGTGCAGGAGATTTTCGCCTTATTTCTAAGCCCTCCCTTCCCCCATTTTTAAGCATCTGAGTGTTTTTTGTTTTTTGGTTTTTCGTTTTTGTTTTTGCTTTTGTTTTTTTTTTTTAATGAAACGAAATGGAATGTGACCACCTCTGTTTCTTTGAAATGTCCTTGTGTCCCAGAATTTGCTCCTTTGGAGTGCTGGCGTTCTGGGTGGCCGTGGGGAGGGGTGGAGGGAAGAGGGAGCAGTGCTAGGTGGCAGCACCGTGTTGAAAGAGGGTGCCAGGTACAAACGGCTAAATGGTCACAAACTGTTTGCTGAATAATAATTAGGCAAGCACCTTCAGATTGGTTACTTGGGTCTCATTGACCTTGGCAGTTCTGATGAGGTGAAATTTTCACAAACTAACACTGCAGAATTTTTCCAATAATATGACAGAAATCAACGTTTTGGATTTTTTTTTTCCTCCAGCATGGAATTAAACTTAAAAACAAAAGAAATTTCTCTTTACTAACAACACATTTTATTTGACAGGTGGTAGAGATATTTACCCAGTGAATTTAGAGGAAGCCGGTGTTCCATAGGTTGGTTGAAATCATTAAAGAATAGAGTGTTTCCTTTCTTCCTGTCACTATGAGAGAATTACTGATGGTGCTTCTTACCATGGCTTGTGGATTCCTGGTGGTTGTAACGAAGCTTGTGAGGAGTAACAAAAAGATGAGAAACATTTGAGAGCTGATGAGAAAGAAAGTGTTGCTGCTTTTAAAGACAATAGATTTCATATCAGCCAATTATTCCCACATTTAATCCTCCAGCTGATACTATTTTAAGGAGACAGATGTTAAAGTCTTTTAAACACCTGTGCCTATAGAGCACCTTAACAGTCATGAGGGCAGGTCATTGGAACAATAATTTGAAGCTCTAAAGTTAGAGTTATGAAGTTATTTATTTCTCTGAAGTGCAAAGGGTCAGTTATAGAAAGCTGTCTTGATCATAGAGTAAAAATGGAACAGACACTGATGTAGGAAGGTGGGGTTCTTCATTTCTTTGTTCAAAGTCCGTCTTGCTTTTTCCTTCAGCAATTATGTGATAAGTGCCTATCATGGCACCTCATCCCAGGATCTGGTCCTCAATGGTTCTAATAAATATCTAATGACATGGTAAGATAAATGTGACCAATCTTAGCTATGTACTGAGAGCTTTTGCATATCTGGAATCTGAAAAACGGTATATCAACTAAACGTGTTCATTAACTTAAAAAATGAAAGGGTTCCCCTGATTTCCTGCCTAGTTTCTCTCTGAGTCTGAAAACACTACCTGGCTAAGCTCTGGCCGGAATCCAGTCCCAGCCCAAGGGCAGCGCAGTCCTGCCCTCCTGCCTCCTGGAACTGCCCTGCCTGGGTGCCCCAGCAGCCCATTGACTGTGTTTCTTGGAATGGACTCCAGTTTCCAAATAATCAAATACCAGCCTCCCAGTAGCTGGGTTTTCTCTACCTGGAATGTTTCAAACTCCCCTAGTTTTACAGTGTTTCCAATAACCCTGAATTTGGGGCTCTTTGAAGGTCTTAGTTAAATAGTACCTTGCTCCTGCCTTTTCTTTTTACTTCCTTTTTTGGTCTTTAGATTGATTATCTGGTTGCAGATAAACCTAGACATCTAGAAAACAGGAGTTGATAGGCTTATCTTAGGGAAGGGCAGCCGTGAGCCTTTAGCCATTTGCAGGTCAACTGTGAGTCACCCAGTTATAGCCTTTCTTAACCTTGTTTCTACTTGAAAGCTATTTAGGAGAATAAAATGAAAGTGAAATCTTTTTTCTACTCACACCCCGTCCAGCTGAGATCGTCATGGTCCCACAGAGATTGGAATCTTCAGAAAGACCATATATCATCAAAATGACCCTATCCTAAAACATACTTATAACACATCCATCAGATGAATGTGTCCTCAAGCAGATACTTTTAAAAAACTCAAAATACTGACTGAGTCCTCAAGCATCTTAGAAAAGATGCTCCTGAACTGCAGTGAATATTGTTAACGTAAGACAAGGAATATCATGTCTCAAATTTCACTATGAGCAGTGAACGCTTTTCTGTTCAGTGTATAAGTGGCTCTCTAAAATTACATGAAACCCTGACCTGTCCTTGGAGACAGCATGTGTGTAGAGCCAGAGACACCAGACGCTCAGTGAGGTCCTGGGGACACAGTCCTTGCCTTCATGGATCTTCACAGTCTTCAGAAAAGTCATGGAGGATTTTAAGCAGAGCAGACCTATATTTTAGAAAGTTTACTCTGGCTTCAATGAGAAGAATGAAACAGGGAAGAAACAAGCAAGGCAGCTGCTATAAAAATCCATATGAGAGGAGAGAGAAGTAAATTGATTCAAAAGATATTTAGAGGGGCAAAGGTATTTAGCATGCTAACTCAGAGAAAATAATTTACAAAATACATTTGTTCCAGGTAGATAACCATAAGCCACATTGCATTGCAATGCTTTCCCTACTGGCTGAAGTTACTCTAGGGCCCTGCGTAGTTTGTTTCCATCACAAAGTTTTTTTTGCAAAGAATGAGCCAAATATATTTTACATTTTCAACAACCCAGTGCTTCTTTATGTAGACTTAAATATATACATCTGAAGGCAAAGTTAAGATAAACTGTTGTCATATTGTACATACATTCTCAGGTTTAACTTAGCTCCTGAGAATAAAAATACCTGACTTTTGATTGTGCAGTAGTAGTGGAAGTGGGCAGTAGGACGGCCTTTTTTTTTTCAGTCGTTCACAATATGGCCTGCTGTATGTCACAGAGAAGACTGTACAGCCATACCTAGTTTTATTGCACTTCACAGATGTTGTGTTTTTAACAAATTGAAGGCAAGACCCTCCAGCAACAAAAAGACGACAGCTCACTTTGTTGCAGTGGTCTGGAACCGAACCCGCAGCATCTCGGGGGTGTGCCTGTACTTGCAGGAGTGCAGTGAAAGAGTATGTACTAGCAGTATGCGAGAGGTGCTGAATGCCTGTGAGAGAAAAGTCACCTTAGTTATTGACTTACTGCCACAGGTATAGCTTTTTAATATAACATGTATTTTGAATGATTTGTAATTTACTTGTTTGTTAGTCCCAGAATCAGTCTTTATACACATAAATTTTTAATGTTTTTTAAATTTTGGTGTTGAATCTCCCCCTACCCCATTTGATAATTAAGTACATATATCTTGGATCATTTATGTATGATAAAGGCAGATTTGATTCATACTTGATGGCTGTAAAATAGTATCCCTCTTATTCAGTGATCAAACTATGCAACCTCAGCCCTCCAGAATGTTTATTGCAGCTTAGAAATGAATAAAAGAAGTTCACCTGCGCCGGCAAATAGTCGTTAAGAGCCACAGACTTAGATTCTCACTAGAACTTACATGGCATTCTTTATCCTTTGATTCCTAATGAGCTTCCTGGTTCACAGCGAGGAGGCCCGTGGTATAGGTTTGGTGTGTGGCTATTCTAAGTGAATGGAGCTGCAACCAACTGCGAAATAGCAGAGGCGACATAGTGAAGGTTTTCTGTGATTGCATCCTCAGTCTACAAGGAGAGGAGATTTGCGTTCAGCACTTTTAGCAAGGAAATAAGTACTATGTTTTGGAAAAGTACACCCTCAATCATTTTTACAGCTAGAAAAGAAACTTAAGAGCCATTTGGTCTAACCACCTTAATTTACAGATGAGAAAACAGAGGCTCAAAAGGGTTAAATGATGTGTCCAAGGTCGTAAGATTGCCCATTGGAAAGCTCCTGGGACCAGAATCTAAGAATCCCAACTCCCAGTTCAGTCATCTTCCTACGACTGACCCCCAAATTTTAATTTTAGTGGTATGGAAAATAAATTTCCTATTAAGTACTTTTTTCTTAAAATATTATCATAGACACTATTTATGAAGAAATTACATATACAGTATTATTAGTGCCGTGTAACAAACCACTCCAAAATATAATGGCTTTAAATAACCACGTATTAATTTATGACTTTGCAGATCAATACTTTGGGCCTGGAGAATCTGCTGGTCTTGTCCAGGCTCTCTTATGCATCTGTGGTCGCCTCGGTGGCTCTGCCTCTGGGTATTGGCTGACCATTGCTGAGTTGGCTGGGGAACAGCTAGGCCTCATGCCTCCCATCATTTGACAGGCTGGGTATAGTTGTAAGAGGGAGCATGGAAGCAGAGCTCCTTGAGGCCTAGCCTGAAACACACACAAGTTGCTTCTCTTCCAAACTATTTTAAAAGCAAGTCAGGAGAATGGCCTGGATTCAGGAGGAATGAGGAATTGTAGCCATTTTTGCAATCTACCACATTGGCAGAGCACTTTATATAACCCACCGAACTTAATTCTCACATCTACTCTAGAGGTGAAGGGAGAATTCCTATTTTCAGGTGAGGAAACTGAAACCCAGTCATGTTGGTTGGTCTGAGTTAGGCAGCGGATGCAGCTGGTAGGTGATGGAACCCACGTGGTGTCAACTGGGAGCTGATTAGAAATGCGGAGTCTTGACTGTACCTCAGAGCTGTTGAATCAGAATCTGCATTTTAACGGGATCCCCAGGTGATTCATAAGCAAAGTCTGAGAAGTACCGCAGTAAAGGGAGCATGGGGAAAGTGATTGGTTATAAGATGGTCTGGTGGTGGAAGGACATTGTAGGCAGGGAGAACAGCAGGAGCATAGGCCCAGAGGCTGGAGTCTGTAGGCATGTGAGGGATTCCTGGACTAGAGAACCAGTGTGTTTTAGAGTAGAGGGAAATAGTGCGAGACTGATAGGATCACCTGATCCTGAGGAAGTCTGCTTTTTAGGAAGGCTAATTAGGCAGACCTGTGGATGGCCTAGAGGGGAGAGTGAACCCTTGGGAGGTTTTGCTGTCATCTAGGCATGTCATGAGGACAGCTCAGACTAAGGCAGAGATGGTGGAAGAGACCAAGAGTCCAATTTAAGAGGCATTTCAAAGCACGTCCCCTGAGACTTGATGCCAAATTGGATTCTGGGGAAAGTAAGAGAGGAAGTGAAGGTTGTTTTGGACTGCCAGGTTCTGAATTGTTTCCCAATCTTTAGGTTGAGATGCTATCTTTGCATTTGTTCCTTACTACTGAAAAAGAAGACACTTTTTGGTGATAATGGTGGTTTTGCCAAGAGGCAATTCAAGCATTAAGGTTCCAAATCTGTTTGCCCATGTAAATTTCCTGTAGCTAGAGAATTTTTTTTTAGCAGGCGATTAATTATAATGAAACAGTTCTTCATATAGTTCTTCTGTTTATTAGACCTCCTCAACTGTTGTGTGACATCTATATGGGTAGGATTATATTGCCCCTTTTGCAGATAAGGACACTGAGACTTAGCATGTCACTCAGCCAAGATTCAAACCCAGGTCTCCTTATCCCAAACCAATCTTCCATTTGTGCACTGAAGCACTCTGCAGGTTTTGTATTTGGTCTTGAGAGGAAATTTTCAGTCTGATCAGTTTTGGGTTTTGTTTTGATTTCCACATACACTGTGCCAAATTCAGAAAAGTGCTTGACAGTTTAAATCAGTGATTTTGAAGTAACTATTTCATGAAAATTTGAAAATGGCTCATAATACCGATTTCTTTCCTCATCTGGTTTTCTTATTTTTAATTTCCATATTGATCCCAATGACAACAAATCACACTTTATATTTCAAATAATATGAGTTATTTTGCAACCTTTTCTTTTGATTCTTTGAATGATAAAAATGTTTTTATTTTTTCCAAATATATTTTTAAGCCTGCTTCCTAAGAAACTAAGCTGATGCTTAAAAAATGCCCATAGATTATAGAATCATGACCCAGAAGGGCTTGAAACATCTGGTTTTATGGATAAGAAATCCAAGTTCTGGAGAGCAGAAGTGGCTTGTTCAAGGGTACCCCACATGTTGGAAACAAAACTGGAGCTGCACCCCTTGTTCCTAACCCCCAGCCTTGCACTCTGAATAAACTGCTTCAGAGTGATTTCTGTCCCTGTTGTCCTGTTTCCCAGCCTCTGACCACCGCGTGAGGAAGCTGGGAGAACTCACAATTCAAAGTCAGATAACCTGAGTTCGAATCCTGGTTTGCTAACTGCCTGGCATGTAACAAAATGCACTTACTGCTATAGTCATTGCTAAAAGAGAATCATAAATCAGAATTAATTAGCTAGACAGTCAAGATTGAGTTTCCAAAGTACAATGTATCTGCATCCTCTTTTAAACCTGACAGGGCAGGTTTTATGATTCTCACCGTGATTTGGTTTTGGTGAAGGAAGCCAAGTGTTGCAGGAGTGGACGTAATAAAAGCTTCAGAGATATACTGCAACGCGGGCAGAGAGGCTCCACCTCAGAAGACCACTGATCTCCCTGCCCTGAAATGAGTTCCATCTCTGTTAATTCTATGACCGTTTTTGATGCTGAAGCACAGGGCTAGGTTGTGGCTCCAGGGAGGTGAGCTGGAAAACAGAGGACGGTAGAGAAGTCACAGCCCACTGATGTGGAGAAAGTTAAAGGGTTCTTTTTTTTTTAATACCCTGACTAAATTCAAAGATTTAATGGGGCCAAGCAGTCAGACTTTCATATTATCAAAAAAAAAAAAAAAAGCTAAAGTAACTTTAGAGAAAGTAAAATTACTGACAATTGTCCTGTAAGAGTTAATTAGACAAAACGCAAAACGAGCAAACAAAAACTCAAGAATTCGCCACCCTAGCAATTTGCAGGTCTCTTAACGGCAGGTGTGACTGGGCGAGGCACACGTACACACACGCCCATAAGTCAGAAACATCAGAACCATCTTCTCAAACACAGATGACAGCATCATGTGCATGTTTGGCCCCATTAAATCTCTTTACTCAGAAACTTCTGTTGGCAGGTGCTCACCATCCACTTAGTTTCTGTGAGCCCTTGGAAAAACCTGGGGCGGTGGTTGGATCTTCTTCCCTCACTAAGCCATTTGGTCCACTTCTTGAGTGAGTCTCAGAGGAGTAAAAGATGTAAGCCGCTCCGTCAGAAGAGACTGGAATGAGGGCTGGATTCACGCCAGCTTTGACTCTGCCATTTGTTGTGGGACCGCAGGAGGAATTTCGTGTAATCTCCCTTGGTTTCAATTTCTTTATCTATAGAACCGGGAAGCTAACTAACTGCTTCCCCTAGCATGTGTCTGTCCTTAGTAAATGTTTAATAAATCGGATGGATACTTAGCCTCTGCAGCCTTCAGTTTTCTCAAGCGTAAAATGGAAGATTTGGACCAGGGGTAGTTTTAAATCCTTCCTCTACCTCAAGCATGTTAAGAACTTTGGGGTGAAATGTAGTAACAGTTCCCTGTTTGTATCAGTGAGAAGTGGGGGGGAGGGGTCAGTGACTTCATTTTGAGGAAACAAAGTAAAAGTGGAGTTCTCTGAGAAAGCAGAACTTTTTCACATGCTGAAATGATCATCCTGTAAAGGTTGCGACTAAAATATGGAAAAATGAGAGATGAAGAAGATGATTTTTTTCCTGGTCCTCATTTCCATAAGAGATTTTCAAAATAAGTAAGTTGGCATTTATTGTATTTAAAAGAGAGGTCCATTGCCTTGCCTCTGCTACTTTATATACTCGTCATTCTTCACTTTGTGAGTTCAGTTGAATTTTAAAAATATCTATATTACAAAGTGTTTCTACTGTGGAGGGCCCACTCCATTTAGTAAACTTAGTGATATAAAAAGCTTTTTTTTTTTTCCTGTTAATGCGGTATAGACTAAAATCTAAACCAACTTCTATTGAACAAATGGAGGTTGCACCAGGTGAACAAAATGAACTTGGACACAATTTCTTAGGTATCAGAGCAGTAACCGTACAGAAACAGCACTCTGCATTCCTGTATGGACTACAAGGGAGGTGGGTCTTGGGCACTATGAAGCGTGCAATGGGAGCTGTGACCTACCTGAGAGTCAGGGACAGGAACAGCTTTCCTGAGGATGAGAGGGATCTAACTAGGCAAAGGGAGTCGCAAAGGTGAGAAACGTATATAGCAGGCTCACCTCCAAGGTGGCAGTGTTCCCAGAAATGTCTTGAGTACCAGAGAATTAGCTGTAGGTGGAAGCGAGATCATGTAGGGCTTCGTAGGCCACGCACTATCATCTGACCTCAACCAGTCTAGTCCTTATTTATTTAAGGTTTGTTTGTTTGTTTGTGGGGTGTCGAAACGTCCAATATTAAGACATCGGTAAAGTCTCCTTCCTTGAAGCCTCGGTTGAGCAAATCTCCAGTTCAATTCAGCCACACCTTCCAACATCAATTCGTGAGCAGGAATCAAAACAATCGTGTATCCTGTTCTGTAAGCTTTGTTAAGTCCCTTCTTTTAGTTTCTTCAACTACATATTTCACGGAAAGTTCATTCAACACAGTGTGACACTCTTTAGAGACAGGGTTGAGCTAATTTAAGAGTTTAATCCACAGGAACCCTTTGAGCTAACCACTGGACAAAGCATTTTTCAGAAACTAGCATTGGGAACCGCTGTAACCAGAGGTTACTGAATTGCTACCACCTACCATGTTGATTCGAGAGCGAGAATGCCTTTACACTATTCCAGCCAGTTCACGCATCTCACACAAAACCGACTTCAAGGAGAGATAACTTCTAATATCTATTTGCTAATTAAGAAAGTCCTTTGTGTTAATTAGAAATAAGAAAGCTAACATAACTTTAGACACCACCTCTGGACTATACTGCCTTCTATTAATGATCATCTCTGAAGTGTACCTTCCTGTTTAGGGCAACTAATTTAATCTAAATCCTAGAGTGCAGATTAAAAACACACTCATGAATCTCAGACTGTCTTTACTGATATATCTCAAAGTGTGTTATAGACAGTACAACCTTATAAGGCAATGGTCTTTATCTTAAGAACAGTAAGAAGCTATTGAAGGCTACAAAATAATAAGATTTTGTATCTCTGGCTGTAGTTTGGGAAACTAAAAGGCCAAACTTTGGAGAGAGAGGAGACCAATTAAGGAGCTGTTACGTGGATGTTGTTGACTCTCCACTTGAAGAAAGTGGGAGTAATTAGATGGAGAGAAGTGGATGGGTTCCTGAGTTATTTTCAGTGAAATGACCAGGACCTGGTGATGGATTGGAAATGGGAAGTGAGGGAGGAAGTGTAAGATTGAATTTTAGAACAAAGTCTACAAGGACTTTTGTTGCAGTGTTGTTTGTGATCAAAGGAAAAAAAAAAAAATTCAGTCTACAGCCATACCACCCTGAGCACTCTCAATCCCGTCTGATCTTGGAAGCTAAGCAGGGTCGGCCCTGGTTAGTACTTGGATGGGAGACCACCTAGGAAGACCAGGTGCTATAGGTGTAAAAAAAAAAAAAATTCATATGTTGTCAATATACGATAGTTAAATGAACTACAAGTTATAGATACAATGCAATACTCTGCACTGATGAAGAAATGAGATGTATATGTGACGACGTGGTAGATATCCAGGATATAAGAAATTTTTAAAAATTTGTTGAAGAAACATGCACTTAGCATTCCATTTTAATATAAAAAGTAATGATTTTAATTAGCACTTAGCAATAGTAATGATTATAATTAGTACTCATAGGTAAAATATCTGGAAGGAAAATTTCTGTACTCTGGATTTTTTTACAACTGCGAAACCAGACTGCAGAAAATGAGCAAACTGCCGGGAAAACTCCTGATCATTCTAATCCCAAATGATTTTTCCCTGTTCTGAACACACGGAGCACATTCCTTCCAGAGTGTTAGATCCCAAAAGGACCTTAAAGGTCACTTAGTTCAACATCTCCACTTCACATCTGAGAAAACAGGCCCAGAGAAGTGAATTGCTTGGCCAAAGTCCCATGACCCTAAATTAATAGCAGAGCCAAGACAAGAACCTAGGGATATGCTAACTCAGTCTAGAATCCTTTCTACTATGAGCTGGGTCTCCCCTAGCATTCCCTGTATCTATGAATAGTTTGGCTTTTATTGGATTGTCAAGTGACTCTCTTCCTCCTTCAATAAATCGTGTGCTCAGACTCAGATAGTCAGTGTCCAGCATCCTGCTGAATATACAGTAAAACACTCATTAAAGCAATCAATAGACTTAGACTTCGGATCCAAGAGGCAGGACTAAAATTCAGGGAAGAGAAAGACTCCCACACTTGTGTTGCTCTCACATAGCTTCCTCCCCATCCCCCATGCCACTACCCCTGCCCACATATTCAGTAAGAATAAGTTAGGGGCACTCAGCTGCATTGCCTAATTGGTTACCCTGGGGAAATGGACTTTGAATTTGAGGGATGGTCAGTGAGTATCCTTCTCACTGCAACAATAACACCAGTATCCTGAACTTCCTAGAGGAAATGGCATTGCTCTTCAAGGATTCTTTCAATTAGTTGATGTCAGTGATTTCCCCCAGCTGTCTTCAGAGTTCTCCCTTCCTAAGACTCAAGATCTTTTCACAGAGTGTGCTTCGGGGACTGTTTCTTACAGAATTGCAGCGATCCTTGTTCTGATTGTGGGCCCAGAGCAGTGTTTCAGACTGTCCACCTTCATGTGGTGATGGCCTAGCAAACTGGACACTTATGGATCAGAATTCACTGACACAAATGAGGGTAGATAACTACCTTGTCCTTATACTAGGAATTACCCAGGGGAGATTAGGGAGCCACTTGCCCTCGTCTGTTAAGGGCTGTGTTTGGCTTTCCCATCCTCCATGCCTGATTCTTTTCTCCTTCTCCCCCGAAGCTAATCAGTACTTTTGTCTATACTGAACCACACTTGGCATCTGGTGTTCATCACCTAAATGGGCTGCTGTCTGTCGGAAACTATTCTGTTCCTATTTTACAAATTCTGTGAGCTTGTTTCCAGCGTTTTATTAATTTATTTCAATTTAGCATTTTCCATATCTTAAACATTTCCATTTTTAAATTAGCATCTGTTTTTTTTTTTTTAGACACCACACACATTTATGTAAAGTTTAAGTTTATGCTTTTTCAAACCAGTTTTTCTCCTATTGCTAATCTTGTGTGGGTTCACAGTGCTGAATTTAAAGTACTAATGCATTTATACACTTTATCTTAAAACAACTACTAAAACAATGGTTAAATATCACAATTGTGCTACGCCTTTAAATTGTATTCAGCAAGCTAGTATTTTGATGTAATGAAAATCAGGATAAATTTAAAGTACTAATAATTATTGTCCCCTGGGTCAGCTAAATGTCTGCCTTTCAGTAGGCTCACATCATGCTTTTCACAAATGCAGAAATTCAGTTACTGGAATCCTAGCCTCACGTAGAGGCTGAGATGATGATGATGAGGAGAACGTATGCCCTTTCATAGGAGAAGAATAGTAGACAAACGGAACAGAAAAAATGTGAACGAACCACAGCTCAGCTGATCTTAGAATCAGAAAATTCCTAGATGACAAAGTTGTTGAGTTATTAGATGGTATGATATCCTTATACACCAGCCCTGCACTGTTTGTGTACCTTCAGAAATACCTGGAAAAGGTTATGTTTCTCATTGTTCTTTTCAGCTGTGGCCAGACTGAGCAATAATCTATCTGACTGATAGTAATCTTGGTATGAGATATAGTTAGCAAATTTTCTAGTAAAATGCAAAACATATTAGACGGATAACAGGATAGACTGAAATTAGTCTGCCCCAAAAACTCAAGAATTGATATTCCCCATAACTTGCCCAAATATTGACAAAACATTTTTATGCTGACACTGTAACACTTTGGTAGGTATAGTTTATATGGCTAAACATCGGTACATTTTGATTGTTAATGGGGATAATAGCCTTTATTGGAAATTAAAATTTCCATAAAAGAATTAGAATATAAAGATCTGTAGTTATAATTAAGGGCTAGATAAGGTAGACTCAGTGATGTCTCTTAACATCCATAATTAACATTTAGGCATTTTCTATTTATTCTTTTTTGTTTCATAAAGTAAAGAAATGTATGAAAAAGTTAATTACCTCACAATCAAAAGAAATGTTTTCCTGTTAGAACTTCTCAGTTGGAATCTGAAGAATATTAAGGAGTATTTATTTCTGATGAAAGTGTAGAGGGAAGCCAAAGCAAAAAAGGCTGCTGTGTCTTTAAATCCGGAGATATTTTATAATTGTCCTTGAAGTTTCTGTTTTCATTTGTTTGCTTTGGGTGGGACATGGAAAAATATTTGCCTACTCTATGGTACTGATCTTTATGTGTGTGTTCACAAATTTCCTCTCCTGAGAAAGGTGGTAGTTAATTCATTGGTGATGCCTTTTTTTTTTTAAGTGTTTGCAAATGCATGAATTTCTATATTAAAAATTGGTAAGTTCATTTAGTATCTGAGGGTCAGATATAAAAAGAGATATCTCTGAGATACTTTAAAACTGTGAAACTTCAGGAATTAAGCATGGATTTTCTAGTTATATATGATCCTAGAAGCTACCTTAGTTATATGATCAGTATCTTCATTACAAATCAGTTTTTAACAGAGTATTGATGAAGTCTAATATTTACTCTAAATAACATCATTTGGAAAATCTTAACTTGCTCATTTAAATAGTTTTTTTTAATGTTTTGTGAATATCTTTAGATTATTTTGAGTGGCTTGGAGACAAGGCATTTTTTTTTTCTTGAGAGAATTAAAATTCCAACAGTGCAGAAATTCTTATTCACTCAACAAGTATGTATCGAGCATTTTCCATATTCCTGACCTTTAGGGAAAGCGTAAGTCACCTTCCCGGAACCCCATAGTGGGCATTTTTCACAAATGCAGAACATTAATTTGCAAATAAAATTCTTGAATACCCTTCGCCCACACTGATACACTTGGAATTGAGTGCAAACTACATGATGTGTGCTGACCAGGATACAGAAGTGAACAGAGTCCCTGTCCTTATGTGGCTTATACTATCTACTTGGAAAAAAAGGAACATTTAATAATCACATAAATAAAACTAGAATTTCAAATTGTGCTACCACAAAGGAAAGATAAAGGAGTGTGTAACAGCCTTTATGGGATCTGAGTTAGATGGGGAGGCGGAGGGGCCAGGGAAGATTTTTTGGAGAAAGTGACATGCTGAAAGTGGAAGAATGAAGGAGAGAGGTGGGGAAGATTGGTTATTTAAAGGGACTATGGTTCTGGGGGTCAGGAACCCCAGTTTCTAGTTTAAGAGATGCTAATGGCTGCTACTGAGCATATCTTCACCCCTGTCCCATTTTTTTTAACTCAGAAAACAGAGTTGAATAGAACCTATAGAATTTCTCTGATCGGTGATTCTTGTAAACCGCTGCTACCTTCCCGGGAAGCTGCGATGGCGCCCTTTGGGCCATTTCTGGAGCTGTCATCATCCCAGCCCACATTCAGTGTTTTCCCAGAAACCGTATCTGAGTCCCTGCCAGGCCGGCTGAGACAGGCCAGATTCAGGCGGTTCTTTAGGCTAAGTTACCTCAACTAAGTTACTTCCTGCTCCACCTGAATCTACAAAGTTATCTCCCTCTATATCAATCCTTTCCTCATTCTCTCCATTTTAAGAGGATAAGGTGTTCCTTTTCCTTCTCAAGGTCAACCTTTTCCCAGGGACTCCTTTACTTTTAGCACCTATGCTGTGGCACATTGCACACCAATTAATCTGCCCTGCATCTTCCAACTCTTAGCACTTGTCCCTTACCACTGATCCCAAAAAGGAGTCAGCTCTCTCCTAAGTAAACACATTCAAACCCCCTTTTTTTTCTCTTTGTTCGTTTAAATAAAGAACCAATATCTCTTCCTTTAAGCTTCATTCCTTTGCATTTTGGCTACCATCCCATGCCTATCTATCTTATCTCTCTCTCTCTCTCCTTCACAGTTTCCCTTATTAAACTATTGGGTTAAAAAGTCTTAAGGAATTCTTAGGTCCTTGCTGCCTTTAAATGCAATTGCCAATTTCTCACTTTCAGTTCACTCCTATATATATATATATATATATATATATATAGCTATTTGTTTTCTACCCACATCATGACATGAAATTTTCACTGATGAACTTTAAATTTTAAATTTAAGATTAAATCTGATGGTCATATTTCATCCTTTTACCTTATAAACTTCTGTTACATTTCAAACTACTGACATTGACAATGTCTTCCTTTTTGAAATTCTCTCTTTCCTGTGACTTCTATTATATGATCGATTACATTTCTCACTCCTGGTTCTTCTGTGACCAGTCCTTATTAGTCTGCCACCTATTATGGGGGGTTTGATGATGCAGATTCCAATTGCATGTCCTATGAATTAGGACTTTGTCATCAAGGAAGAGTAAACAAAGAATTCAGAATACGATTAAAGAGTGGCTAGATTCATTAATTGGGGTCACTTGGCACAACAGCCAATGTGGGAGGTGAAGAATCAAAGAGGACTTGAGAATTAGGTAACTAGTAATTTGAATCCTGGGGACAAAGATAAGAAGATGGAACCCTTTGTTCAGTTTGGGTTCTATGTTAAAGCAAATTCCTTACAAGATAGTGTTTTAACCCTGAGCAGTTTGGAATTAAGTATAAATATGATACACTAAATAAAATCCAAAGTATTTATATTTTTAGATAAGTTTATAGAAATGCCTAATATTTTAAATATGTACAATATTCACAATGTTTAAGATAATTTGTTAATATAATTTAGTCTTGTGATTCCATTTTAAAATATGTCATTAGGCGATTGATTTAGACTTTAGATCTTTAAGTTAAAACTTTTGAGATAATTGTGTTATGTTTTATACAGGCTGAAATATTTAAGAGAACTGAAGATTCCCCTTATTTATGAATTTGATTTATTCATTTTATAAAATGACTTAAGTACTGGGAAAGGGTTTGTTTTATTGGCCAGAAAACTAAAATATTTAAATAGAAAATCAAATATATTACATTTGTGTTTAAACTGTCTTTTACTTTAATTAACCACATTGAAAACTCACTACTAAAAGGACTGACAAAATACAGAGAATTTTAAATACAGTGTAAAGTTTGTAGTTGATCTCAACTCAAGAGAAAACTACAGTTTTGGATTATAGTTTAATTTATTTAGTAAATTAAATATTAATGAAAAACACAAATAGCCGCGCCTGATAACTTGTGGGGCCCTAGGGGATACTTTATAACCCCTGCTGCTACCCTCCGCTTCCAGGCATCGAAGCTGGTATTTGTTAAGGTCTCTTTGTCAAGAGAGCAGAAAGAGCTGACATTTATTGAGCACCTGTGTGCTGGGAACTCTAAGTGGTTTATATACGTTGTTTAACTTAAAGGAGTGGGTTAAGCAAACTGTTCAAGATGACAAAGCTAGTAAGTGACAAAGCTGGGACTCAGTCAAGGTTTATGTGACCCCAGAACCCACCCGCTCCTCCAGCAGACTGCCTACATTACCCACCTCGCCTCAGAGTAGCTGCTTTCTCATGCACTTAGGTTTCCTCTGATTTTTATGCAATGGCATGAATGATTCGAAGATCAAGTGATACTTAGAAAGTCACAGATTAGTTTATAATATTTAGTAGATCTTTTTTATTTCCTTATAAAAGATCTCTCTTCACCTTTTAAACAGATCTATGAAAATACCAAGGCTTAAGGATTTCAAAAATCAATACTGTCACTTATTGAAGATGCATCAGCAGAGTCAGTTCTCCCAACTTTTCTGCTTGACCTACTGCTGGGTTAGGAAAAAATCTTCTCCATCTTTCCATATACTGCCAGACCTAGAAGGGTGTGCTTCAGTCAAACTGGACGCAAAACATTGGGTTTAGAGGAAATGCTGTCACAAGAGCACCTTTTAAGAAATAAAATTGAGAAATCATCCTTCTCACATTTCCTCCTTCCTGTTCCTTCATCCACTTCATAGAAACAATGCTCCTTTTTTCCACTGAGCACTTCAACCCTAGCACAAATTTAATAAAAGTGGCAAAACTGGACCTGCTGTCTTATCCACATCCACCCACCCAGAGTCCCACCCTTTAACCCCCATGGAGGATAAATCCTTTAAATACAAGCTGCCAAGTGCAAGCTAAAGATCGAGATAACAGGGATCCTTTGCTCAAAATAAACATTTTAAAAATAATGAGCATTCTAGTCTATATTTCTCATTCCTAATTAACTTTGTCCCACCCAAAACTACAATGTTGTTTTTGTTAAGATTCTCGAAGTCAGAGGAACTTTGGTATAGTTTCTCTTCAGGAAATTATATATAAAAATATACCACCTTTAGCAATGTTTATGAATTAGTTATTAGGAAGATCAGTTCCCTCGAGCTATTCTATTTAATGGAGTCACATATACAAGTTTAAAAATTGGGAAGAGCATAAATGAAGATATAATAATTATATATGCAGTGCTACAGAATAGATTTCTAGAAAATGGTTACAGTGAGCAGGACCTTTTTACTAAAAATGTTTAATTAGAGCATGAGGAATTTTAATTTCCAGAATTGCTTGTGATTGTGGCCAAATTGAAAATAATGTTTATTATTGCAAAATAATGTTTCCTCATCTATAAGAAGGGAAGAAAAGAAAGG